>NW_027225531.1:342500-370000 GCF_041296235.1 Equus asinus
CCACCCGACCGGAGCCGAGAGCACTTCGCCCGGGGCCACCACCGGCCTCGGTGGCCGGAGGCGACACCCGCACAGCGAGGCCCACTTCGGTCCCGGCCGGTGGGCGGCGCGGCCAGGCGTCTGCCCGGGCGGGGGAGCACCGGGGGCAGCGGGGAGCGCGGCGCGCGCCTCGACGGAGGGAGCACGGGCTCGCGGGAAGGCTCCCGGGGACGGCCTCGGGCGCGGACGGGCCACCAGGAAAACACACGCGGGATCCCACCGCCAACGACACGCGAGGGCGGTCCCACGACGCCTGGGACGCCGGCCGGCCTCAGCCACCCCTCGGCCTCCCGCGGGCCCGGCCCCACCGCCGGGGCCTACGTGAGGCGCCCCCGCCGCCGGGGGCCGCCCCGTCCACCCAGCCACCCGTCTGCCTGTCTGGTCTGCTCCGGGGCCCACGTCCCGAGGGAACGCGCCCGAGAGCGGCGGCGGCCCCCACCCATGCCCGCACGCCACCACCGGCTGCGGCTCGGGACGGGAGCGAGCGGAGAGCCAGCCGCTCGCGGCGGGGCGGAGCCCGGACGGGGCCGGGCCCTCTCCCCGCCCCAGCGCGCGACGGGAGAACCACGCGCACGCTCGCGCACACGCGCGGCCCCGCGCCCGACGACGGCCCGGCCGGGCGTGACCCTCCCCCGACTCGGAGGGGGGAGGCGCCGGCCGCGGTAGGCAAAGAGCAGCTCTGCCCACGCGCCACGGTGGTGGCGTCCGTGGCTACTACGCGCAAAGGAGGGGCGGCGGCTGGGGGGTCCGGTACCCCAAGGCACCCTCTCGGATCGCTAGAGAAGGCTTTCTCACCGAGGGCGTGTCGCCCCCGCCCATCGTCCGCCATCGGGCCCACCAAGGCGCTTACAGACACCATGGCCACGCAATGCAGGAGGGGTCTGCGGTAGAGGTAAGGCCTAGAGCAAGTCGGAGCGTCCGTGGTCAGGGCCGCGAGCCCGCGCTGCCCCGGGCTCGCCATCTCTGGCCACACTGGGCTTAGCTAGGGATCTACAAGGCCCCTGTGCGGCTCCCAAGTCAGTGCCTCCCCTCAGGCCGAGAGACCAAGGGAGGCAGAGACTGGGACGGAGGTGCCGATCAAACAGCACCTCCCAACCAAAGAGCCAGCGCCACGCCGCTGGCTCGGCCCGCCACGGTCACTCCCACACCCGCGGGGAAACCCCAGCAAGGGGAACGCGCGGGCACGCGCCCGAGCCTGCCCGCCCCCACACGGCACGCCGTGGGGGGCGACGAGGCACCCGTCCCCCCCGAGGGGGACGAGGGGCACGCCTCCCTTACCGACTCGACCCCCCCGCTCCTCAGACACACCAGCGCAGTGGTTACCTGAGGAGGCCGACGGGAACAGGGAACGACACCGCCACTCGGCCTCGGGCGCCTGAGGGACGACCTGGAACGCTCCAGGGGCACCGCCAACGGCCTGGGGAACGCGCTCACGCGCCCGGGAAGGCGCGCGGCGCGGCGGCAACACGGCCCGCCCCACCGCGGGGAGGGCCGCCCGCGAGACACAGCCAAGAGGCACAGGCAGAGCATCCGCCGCGTCACGGAGACCCCGACACCGCCCACGCCACGAGGCACGGGGCGGGGGAGCGAGGTCGGGCCGGATTCCGCACCCCTGCCGCCTCCCACACGCCACTCGCAGCGGGGGAGAACGGGCGAGGGGACCCGCGGGCAGAGCGAGAAGAGCGGTCCCGTTCGCCATGAACGTCCGTCCCTCGTCTGGCACGGCTTAGGCCCGGCCCGGGAGAGCACAGCATCACCACATCGGTCGGCAGCATAACGCGAGGGACCCCCGAGCAAGGGAAGGCCGGCGAGGACAGCGAGCGGAGGAGCCTGCTTCAGCCTCACCGACCCCTCTCCTCCTCCAGCAAGCGCGGGCGACGACCCCAGGACGAGAACGCCTGACACGCACTGGCACGGAGCCGGTGGGATGGGGTAAGTCGCGACCGCACCCGGGTGCCGGCGGCAGGGAGTGCACGTGGTAGAGGACCCCGCGCCCCTAACCCCGCCGCCCTCGGGTACCAGAGACCGGAGGTGGCACCACGGTCGTGGGGGCGCCTGGAACGCACAAGAGCCGGCGCGCAGGCCCCAGCGGGCGGCTCAAGCGGCGGGGGTGGAAACGGGCGTCCGGTTCTCGGCCAGAGCCCGGAGCCCTCCCCGCACACGCATCCAGGCACCCGGAAGCTCTCGGGCGACTGTCACCCGAGCAGAGCGTGTCAGCACTTATCTGGCGGCACAAAACCACCCATTCGGGGGCAAGAATCGCCGCGCCCGGAGACGGGGCCCACCCACGGATCACCAGGGGAACCCCTGGATCACGGCCACGGCCACCAGACCCCAAGCACGACCCCATCGCCACCAGGCCCGGAGCTCCCGGGGCCATCTGGTCGACCCCAGAAGCGTGGCGGCAGGGGGAGCCGGGGACAGCCTCCCCGGGCCGCCCGCGCGGGCCGGGACCGGTCGGTCCCTCCCTCTGAGTCGCCGGGTCAGGACTTAGAAAAGAATTCCGCGGAGGCGCCTCCGGCGACCGGGCCCGGGGCGGGACCGTGGCTCCCGTCCCTCAGCCGGGGCTCCACCTACGCCTCGAGCCGGCCCCCTCCCGCCTCCGGACAAAGACGCGACCCGCGAAACTCGGAGAGAGAAGTCCGGTCCGACGGCCCGGACCCACCCCGGGCACGCGTCCGGGCCGGGGACGCCCTCCCCGGCCCGCCCTCGAGGGCTCCCGGGGCCGGTCCACGCTCTTCTCCAGGGCGGGACTTGGAAAAAAAAACTGCCACGGAGGAGGAGGCATCCGAGGACCGGGCCCGGTCCCCACCGCCAGAGCCGGTCGACTCGGAAGACCAGTGGGGAAAAGGCCAGCCCGGCGGCCGAGCCCGTCGCGCCCTCCACGGGCCTCCCCCGCAAGGCCCCGGCCGGTCGCCCACCTCCGGAGCGGGGCGCGGAAAGGGGATCGGCGACGCGGAAGGCCCGACCACCGGGCCGCCCTCGGGACGACGGCCGGGCACGGGACGAGCTCCCTCGCCCGTTCCCCCGCGGCGGCCCCCCACCCCCTCCCGGGGACGGAGGGGCACCGGCGGCTGCTGGTCGACCCGTCCGGGAGGCCCCACACCCCGGCCGGCACCGGGCGGCGCGGCGACAGCCACCTCCCTCAGTAGCCTGCACCTCCAATCTCCGGCGAGCGGGCGTCGCGCTCACGCCCCGGCGCCACCGGGCCAGATCCCGCCAGCGACGCCGGCCTCCCGGGACTCTGCCTCGGTCACCGCGGCCGAGTCCCGTCCCTTGGCCCGCGTCGCCGGAGCTCCGGAGGAAAGAGACGATATAAAAGCGGCCGCCAGGTGGCACCCGGCGACCGACGACCGCCTCAGCGGGACGGAGCCGGAGCGCGGGCCCGCCGGGGAGCACAGCCGGGCCGCCGGGCCGCCCGATCCCGTCCCGGAGCCCCCTCGGACCCAGCCTCCCGGCCCAGTGCGGCCCCGGGGCGTCCGCCCGCGGGCTCCCGGCCGCCAAGGCGCAGCCCCAGCCGCAGGAGGGGGACTCGGAAAAGGTTTCTCGGGCGATCACCGGGAAGGGGAAGGGGAGAGTTCCCCCCAGAGAGGCCAGGGGGCGGCCCGGGCCGGGCTGGGCCGGTGCGGCCGGGAGGCCGCCGCTTCCCGGAGCGGCTGGAGCGCCCCCGGGGTTCACGGGAGGACTTAGAAAATCAGGGCGGGCGGGGACGGTCAAACCGAAACCAGGCACGTCATCCGAGAAGGACCGTGATGACGGGAGGAGGAAAGCTTTCCAGTCCAGAGGGCCTGTCGAAGGCAGGCGGAGAGTCTACCCGCTGAAACTGACGAAGATGGGCAAAAGAAGCTAGCTCAGGCGCCGACATTTAAGGAAATAAAAAAAAAAAAGCACGAGGGCGTGGAGAAATGGGGAAAAATCAACACTGAGAAATCTACCCTCTGAAACCGACGAAGATGGGCAACAGGGGCTAGCTCAGGTGGCAATTTTTAAGGAAAAATGAAAGGAAGTGCGTGGAGACCTGGGGAAAAAGCAACACGGAGAAATCTACCCTCTAGAACTGAGAAAGAAGCGCAACAGAGGCTAGCTCAGGTGGCAATCTTTAAGCAAAAAAAATAAAATAAAAAAATACAATGGCGAGGAGACCCGGTCAAAAAGCAACCCTGAAAAAGGTACCCTCTGAAACTGAGGAAGCAGGGCAACAGTGCCTAGCTCAGGTGACAATCTTTAAGCAAAAGAAACACACAAGGGCGTGGGGAGCTGGCGAAAAGGCAACACTGAGAAATCCACCCTCTGAAACGGACGAAGATGGGCAACAGAGGCTAGCTCAGGTGGCAATCGTTAAGCAAAAGAAAGACACAAGGGCGTGGAGACCTGGGGAAAAAGCAACACGGAGAAATCCACCCTCTGAAACTGAGGAAGATGGGCAAGAGAGGCTACCTCAGGTGGCAATCCTTAAGCAAAAGCAAAGCACAAAGGCGTGGAGCCCTGGGGACAAAGCAACCCTGAAATATCTACCCTCTGAAACTGAGGAACATGGGCAAGAGAGGCTAGCTCAGGTGGCACTCGTTAAGCAAAAACAAAACCCAAAGGCGTGGAGACCTGGGGAAAAAGCAACCCTGAAATATCTACCCTCTGAAACTGAGGAAGATGGGCAAGAGAGGCTGGCTTCAGGTGGCAATCGTTAAGCAAAAGAAACACACAAGGGCGTGGAGACCTGGGGAAAAAGCAACATTCAGAAATCCACCCTCTGAAACTGAGGAAGATGGGCAACAGAGGCTACCTCAGGTGGCAATCGTTAAGCCAAAGAAACACACAAGGGTCTGGAGACCTGGGGAAAAAGCAACACGGAGAAATCCACCCTCTGAAACTGACGAACATGGGCAAAAGAAGCTAGCTCAGGTTGCAACCTTTAAGCAGAAAAAAAACACAAGGGCGTGCAGACCTGGCAAAAAAGCAACAGTGAGAAATCTACCCTCTGAAACCGACGAAGATGGACAACAGAGGCTAGCTCAGGTGGCAATTTTTAAGGAAAAATAAAAGGAAGTGCGTGGAGACCTGGGGAAAAAGCAACACGGAGAAATCTACCCTCTAGAACTGAGAAAGAAGCGCAACAGAGGCTAGCTCAGGTGGCAATCTTTAAGCAAAAAAAATAAGATAAAAAAATACAATGGCGAGGAGACCCGGTGAAAAAGCAACCCTGAAAAAGGTACCCTCTGAAACTGAGGAAGCAGGGCAACAGTGCCTAGCTCAGGTGACAATCTTTAAGCAAAAGAAACACACAAGGGCGTGGGGAGCTGGCGAAAAGGCAACACTGAGAAATCCACCCTCTGAAACGGACGAAGATGGGCAACAGAGGCTAGCTCAGGTGGCAATCGTTAAGCAAAAGAAACACACAAGGGCGTGGAGACCTGGGGAAAAAGCAACACGGAGAAATCCACCCTCTGAAACTGAGGAAGATGGGCAAGAGAGGCTACCTCAGGTGGCAATCCTTAAGCAAAAACAAAGCACAAAGGCGTGGAGCCCTGGGGACAAAGCAACCCTGAAATATCTACCCTCTGAAACTGAGGAACATGGGCAAGAGAGGCTAGCTCAGGTGGCAATCGTTAAGCAAAAACAAAACACAAAGGCGTGGAGACCTGGGGAAAAAGCAACCCTGAAATATCTACCCTCTGAAACTGAGGAAGATGGGCAAGAGAGGCTGGCTTCAGGTGGCAATCTTTAAGCAAAAGAAACACACAAGGGCGTGGAGGCCTGGGGAAAAAGCAACACGGAGAAATCCACCCTCTGAAACTGAGGGACATGGGCAAAAGAAGCTAGCTCAGGTTGCAACCTTTAAGCAGAAAAAAAACACAAGGGCGTGCAGACCTGGCAAAAAAGCAACAGTGAGAAATCTACCCTCTGAAACCGACGAAGATGGACAACAGAGGCTAGCTCAGGTGGCAATTTTTAAGGAAAAATAAAAGGAAGTGCGTGGAGACCTGGGGAAAAAGCAACACGGAGAAATCTACCCTCTAGAACTGAGAAAGAAGCGCAACAGAGGCTAGCTCAGGTGGCAATCTTTAAGCAAAAAAAATAAGATAAAAAAATACAATGGCGAGGAGACCCGGTCAAAAAGCAACCCTGAAAAAGGTACCCTCTGAAACTGAGGAAGCAGGGCAACAGTGCCTAGCTCAGGTGACAATCTTTAAGCAAAAGAAACACACAAGGGCGTGGGGAGCTGGCGAAAAGGCAACACTGAGAAATCCACCCTCTGAAACGGACGAAGATGGGCAACAGAGGCTAGCTCAGGTGGCAATCGTTAAGCAAAAGAAACACACAAGGGCGTGGAGACCTGGGGAAAAAGCAACACGGAGAAATCCACCCTCTGAAACTGAGGAAGATGGGCAAGAGAGGCTACCTCAGGTGGCAATCCTTAAGCAAAAACAAAGCACAAAGGCGTGGAGCCCTGGGGACAAAGCAACCCTGAAATATCTACCCTCTGAAACTGAGGAACATGGGCAAGAGAGGCTAGCTCAGGTGGCAATCGTTAAGCAAAAACAAAACACAAAGGCGTGGAGACCTGGGGAAAAAGCAACCCTGAAATATCTACCCTCTGAAACTGAGGAAGATGGGCAAGAGAGGCTGGCTTCAGGTGGCAATCTTTAAGCAAAAGAAACACACAAGGGCGTGGAGGCCTGGGGAAAAAGCAACACGGAGAAATCCACCCTCTGAAACTGAGGGACATGGGCAAAAGAAGCTAGCTCAGGTTGCAACCTTTAAGCAGAAAAAAAACACAAGGGCGTGCAGACCTGGCAAAAAAGCAACAGTGAGAAATCTACCCTCTGAAACCGACGAAGATGGACAACAGAGGCTAGCTCAGGTGGCAATTTTTAAGGAAAAATAAAAGGAAGTGCGTGGAGACCTGGGGAAAAAGCAACACGGAGAAATCTACCCTCTAGAACTGAGAAAGAAGCGCAACAGAGGCTAGCTCAGGTGGCAATCTTTAAGCAAAAAAAATAAAATAAAAAAATACAATGGCGAGGAGACCCGGTCAAAAAGCAACCCTGAAAAAGGTACCCTCTGAAACTGAGGAAGCAGGGCAACAGTGCTTAGCTCAGGTGACAATCTTTAAGCAAAAGAAACACACAAGGGCGTGGGGAGCTGGCGAAAAGGCAACACTGAGAAATCCACCCTCTGAAACGGACGAAGATGGGCAACAGAGGCTAGCTCAGGTGGCAATCTTTAAGCAAAAGAAACACACAAGGGCGTGGAGACCTGGGGAAAAAGCAACACGGAGAAATCCACCCTCTGAAACTGACGAACATGGGCAAAAGAAGCTAGCTCAGGTTGCAACCTTTAAGCAGAAAAAAAACACAAGGGCGTGCAGACCTGGCAAAAAAGCAACAGTGAGAAATCTACCCTCTGAAACCGACGAAGATGGACAACAGAGGCTAGCTCAGGTGGCAATTTTTAAGGAAAAATAAAAGGAAGTGCGTGGAGACCTGGGGAAAAAGCAACACGGAGAAATCTACCCTCTAGAACTGAGAAAGAAGCGCAACAGAGGCTAGCTCAGGTGGCAATCTTTAAGCAAAAAAAATAAGATAAAAAAATACAATGGCGAGGAGACCCGGTCAAAAAGCAACCCTGAAAAAGGTACCCTCTGAAACTGAGGAAGCAGGGCAACAGTGCCTAGCTCAGGTGACAATCTTTAAGCAAAAGAAACACACAAGGGCGTGGGGAGCTGGCGAAAAGGCAACACTGAGAAATCCACCCTCTGAAACGGACGAAGATGGGCAACAGAGGCTAGCTCAGGTGGCAATCTTTAAGCAAAAGAAACACACAAGGGCGTGGAGACCTGGGGAAAAAGCAACACGGAGAAATCCACCCTCTGAAACTGAGGAAGATGGGCAAGAGAGGCTACCTCAGGTGGCAATCCTTAAGCAAAAACAAAGCACAAAGGCGTGGAGCCCTGGGGACAAAGCAACCCTGAAATATCTACCCTCTGAAACTGAGGAACATGGGCAAGAGAGGCTAGCTCAGGTGGCAATCGTTAAGCAAAAACAAAACACAAAGGCGTGGAGACCTGGGGAAAAAGCAACCCTGAAATATCTACCCTCTGAAACTGAGGAAGATGGGCAAGAGAGGCTGGCTTCAGGTGGCAAACGTTAAGCAAAAGAAACACACAAGGGCGTGGAGACCTGGGGAAACAGCAACACGGAGATATCGACCCTCTGAAACTCAGGAAGATGGGCAAGAGAGGCTAGCTCAGGTGGCAATCGTTAAGCAAAAACAAAACCCAAAGGCGTGGAGACCTGGGGAAAAAGCAACCCTGAAATATCTACCCTCTGAAACTGAGGAAGATGGGCAAGAGAGGCTGGCTTCAGGTGGCAATCTTTAAGCAAAAGAAACACACAAGGGCGTGGGGAGCTGGGGAAAAGGCAACACTGAGAAATCCACCCTCTGAAACGGACAGAGATGGGCAACAGAGGCTAGCTCAGGTGGCAATCGTTAAGCAAAAGAAACACACAAGGGCGTGGAGGCCTGGGGAAAAAGCAACACGGAGAAATCCACCCTCTGAAACTGAGGAACATGGGCAAAAGAAGCTAGCTCAGGTTGCAACCTTTAAGCAGAAAAAAAACACAAGGGCGTGCAGACCTGGCAAAAAAGCAACAGTGAGAAATCTACCCTCTGAAACCGACGAAGATCGACAACAGAGGCTAGCTCAGGTGGCAATTTTTAAGGAAAAATAAAAGGAAGTGCGTGGAGACCTGGGGAAAAAGCAACACGGAGAAATCTACCCTCTAGAACTGAGAAAGAAGCGCAACAGAGGCTAGCTCAGGTGGCAATCTTTAAGCAAAAAAAATAAAATAAAAAAATACAATGGCGAGGAGACCCGGTCAAAAAGCAACCCTGAAAAAGGTACCCTCTGAAACTGAGGAAGCAGGGCAACAGTGCCTAGCTCAGGTGACAATCTTTAAGCAAAAGAAACACACAAGGGCGTGGGGAGCTGGCGAAAAGGCAACACTGAGAAATCCACCCTCTGAAACGGACGAAGATGGGCAACAGAGGCTAGCTCAGGTGGCAATCTTTAAGCAAAAGAAACACACAAGGGCGTGGAGACCTGGGGAAAAAGCAACACGGAGAAATCCACCCTCTGAAACTGAGGAAGATGGGCAAGAGAGGCTACCTCAGGTGGCAATCCTTAAGCAAAAACAAAGCACAAAGGCGTGGAGCCCTGGGGACAAAGCAACCCTGAAATATCTACCCTCTGAAACTGAGGAACATGGGCAAGAGAGGCTAGCTCAGGTGGCAATCTTTAAGCAAAAACAAAACACAAAGGCGTGGAGACCTGGGGAAAAAGCAACCCTGAAATATCTACCCTCTGAAACTGAGGAAGATGGGCAAGAGAGGCTGGCTTCAGGTGGCAAACGTTAAGCAAAAGAAACACACAAGGGCGTGGAGACCTGGGGAAACAGCAACACGGAGATATCGACCCTCTGAAACTCAGGAAGATGGGCAAGAGAGGCTAGCTCAGGTGGCACTCGTTAAGCAAAAACAAAACCCAAAGGCGTGGAGACCTGGGGAAAAAGCAACCCTGAAATATCTACCCTCTGAAACTGAGGAAGATGGGCAAGAGAGGCTGGCTTCAGGTGGCAATCTTTAAGCAAAAGAAACACACAAGGGCGTGGGGAGCTGGGGAAAAGGCAACACTGAGAAATCCACCCTCTGAAACGGACGAAGATGGGCAACAGAGGCTAGCTCAGGTGGCAATCGTTAAGCAAAAGAAACACACAAGGGCGTGGAGACCTGGGGAAAAAGCAACACGGAGAAATCCACCCTCTGAAACTGACGAACATGGGCAAAAGAAGCTAGCTCAGGTTGCAACCTTTAAGCAGAAAAAAAACACAAGGGCGTGCAGACCTGGCAAAAAAGCAACAGTGAGAAATCTACCCTCTGAAACCGACGAAGATGGACAACAGAGGCTAGCTCAGGTGGCAATTTTTAAGGAAAAATAAAAGGAAGTGCGTGGAGACCTGGGGAAAAAGCAACACGGAGAAATCTACCCTCTAGAACTGAGAAAGAAGCGCAACAGAGGCTAGCTCAGGTGGCAATCTTTAAGCAAAAAAAATAAGATAAAAAAATACAATGGCGAGGAGACCCGGTCAAAAAGCAACCCTGAAAAAGGTACCCTCTGAAACTGAGGAAGCAGGGCAACAGTGCCTAGCTCAGGTGACAATCTTTAAGCAAAAGAAACACACAAGGGCGTGGGGAGCTGGCGAAAAGGCAACACTGAGAAATCCACCCTCTGAAACGGACGAAGATGGGCAACAGAGGCTAGCTCAGGTGGCAATCTTTAAGCAAAAGAAACACACAAGGGCGTGGAGACCTGGGGAAAAAGCAACACGGAGAAATCCACCCTCTGAAACTGAGGAAGATGGGCAAGAGAGGCTACCTCAGGTGGCAATCCTTAAGCAAAAACAAAGCACAAAGGCGTGGAGCCCTGGGGACAAAGCAACCCTGAAATATCTACCCTCTGAAACTGAGGAACATGGGCAAGAGAGGCTAGCTCAGGTGGCAATCGTTAAGCAAAAACAAAACACAAAGGCGTGGAGACCTGGGGAAAAAGCAACCCTGAAATATCTACCCTCTGAAACTGAGGAAGATGGGCAAGAGAGGCTGGCTTCAGGTGGCAAACGTTAAGCAAAAGAAACACACAAGGGCGTGGAGACCTGGGGAAACAGCAACACGGAGATATCGACCCTCTGAAACTCAGGAAGATGGGCAAGAGAGGCTAGCTCAGGTGGCAATCGTTAAGCAAAAACAAAACCCAAAGGCGTGGAGACCTGGGGAAAAAGCAACCCTGAAATATCTACCCTCTGAAACTGAGGAAGATGGGCAAGAGAGGCTGGCTTCAGGTGGCAATCTTTAAGCAAAAGAAACACACAAGGGCGTGGGGAGCTGGGGAAAAGGCAACACTGAGAAATCCACCCTCTGAAACGGACAGAGATGGGCAACAGAGGCTAGCTCAGGTGGCAATCGTTAAGCAAAAGAAACACACAAGGGCGTGGAGGCCTGGGGAAAAAGCAACACGGAGAAATCCACCCTCTGAAACTGAGGAACATGGGCAAAAGAAGCTAGCTCAGGTTGCAACCTTTAAGCAGAAAAAAAACACAAGGGCGTGCAGACCTGGCAAAAAAGCAACAGTGAGAAATCTACCCTCTGAAACCGACGAAGATCGACAACAGAGGCTAGCTCAGGTGGCAATTTTTAAGGAAAAATAAAAGGAAGTGCGTGGAGACCTGGGGAAAAAGCAACACGGAGAAATCTACCCTCTAGAACTGAGAAAGAAGCGCAACAGAGGCTAGCTCAGGTGGCAATCTTTAAGCAAAAAAAATAAAATAAAAAAATACAATGGCGAGGAGACCCGGTCAAAAAGCAACCCTGAAAAAGGTACCCTCTGAAACTGAGGAAGCAGGGCAACAGTGCCTAGCTCAGGTGACAATCTTTAAGCAAAAGAAACACACAAGGGCGTGGGGAGCTGGCGAAAAGGCAACACTGAGAAATCCACCCTCTGAAACGGACGAAGATGGGCAACAGAGGCTAGCTCAGGTGGCAATCTTTAAGCAAAAGAAACACACAAGGGCGTGGAGACCTGGGGAAAAAGCAACACGGAGAAATCCACCCTCTGAAACTGAGGAAGATGGGCAAGAGAGGCTACCTCAGGTGGCAATCCTTAAGCAAAAACAAAGCACAAAGGCGTGGAGCCCTGGGGACAAAGCAACCCTGAAATATCTACCCTCTGAAACTGAGGAACATGGGCAAGAGAGGCTAGCTCAGGTGGCAATCTTTAAGCAAAAACAAAACACAAAGGCGTGGAGACCTGGGGAAAAAGCAACCCTGAAATATCTACCCTCTGAAACTGAGGAAGATGGGCAAGAGAGGCTGGCTTCAGGTGGCAAACGTTAAGCAAAAGAAACACACAAGGGCGTGGAGACCTGGGGAAACAGCAACACGGAGATATCGACCCTCTGAAACTCAGGAAGATGGGCAAGAGAGGCTAGCTCAGGTGGCACTCGTTAAGCAAAAACAAAACCCAAAGGCGTGGAGACCTGGGGAAAAAGCAACCCTGAAATATCTACCCTCTGAAACTGAGGAAGATGGGCAAGAGAGGCTGGCTTCAGGTGGCAATCTTTAAGCAAAAGAAACACACAAGGGCGTGGGGAGCTGGGGAAAAGGCAACACTGAGAAATCCACCCTCTGAAACGGACGAAGATGGGCAACAGAGGCTAGCTCAGGTGGCAATCGTTAAGCAAAAGAAACACACAAGGGCGTGGAGGCCTGGGGAAAAAGCAACACGGAGAAATCCACCCTCTGAAACTGAGGAACATGGGCAAAAGAAGCTAGCTCAGGTTGCAACCTTTAAGCAGAAAAAAAACACAAGGGCGTGCAGACCTGGCAAAAAAGCAACAGTGAGAAATCTACCCTCTGAAACCGACGAAGATCGACAACAGAGGCTAGCTCAGGTGGCAATTTTTAAGGAAAAATAAAAGGAAGTGCGTGGAGACCTGGGGAAAAAGCAACACGGAGAAATCTACCCTCTAGAACTGAGAAAGAAGCGCAACAGAGGCTAGCTCAGGTGGCAATCTTTAAGCAAAAAAAATAAAATAAAAAAATACAATGGCGAGGAGACCCGGTCAAAAAGCAACCCTGAAAAAGGTACCCTCTGAAACTGAGGAAGCAGGGCAACAGTGCCTAGCTCAGGTGACAATCTTTAAGCAAAAGAAACACACAAGGGCGTGGGGAGCTGGCGAAAAGGCAACACTGAGAAATCCACCCTCTGAAACGGACGAAGATGGGCAACAGAGGCTAGCTCAGGTGGCAATCTTTAAGCAAAAGAAACACACAAGGGCGTGGAGACCTGGGGAAAAAGCAACACGGAGAAATCCACCCTCTGAAACTGAGGAAGATGGGCAAGAGAGGCTACCTCAGGTGGCAATCCTTAAGCAAAAACAAAGCACAAAGGCGTGGAGCCCTGGGGACAAAGCAACCCTGAAATATCTACCCTCTGAAACTGAGGAACATGGGCAAGAGAGGCTAGCTCAGGTGGCACTCGTTAAGCAAAAACAAAACCCAAAGGCGTGGAGACCTGGGGAAAAAGCAACCCTGAAATATCTACCCTCTGAAACTGAGGAAGATGGGCAAGAGAGGCTGGCTTCAGGTGGCAATCTTTAAGCAAAAGAAACACACAAGGGCGTGGGGAGCTGGGGAAAAGGCAACACTGAGAAATCCACCCTCTGAAACGGACGAAGATGGGCAGCAGAGGCTAGCTCAGGTGGCAATCGTTAAGCAAAAGAAACACACAAGGGCGTGGAGGCCTGGGGAAAAAGCAACACGGAGAAATCCACCCTCTGAAACTGAGGAACATGGGCAAAAGAAGCTAGCTCAGGTTGCAACCTTTAAGCAGAAAAAAAACACAAGGGCGTGCAGACCTGGCAAAAAAGCAACAGTGAGAAATCTACCCTCTGAAACCGACGAAGATCGACAACAGAGGCTAGCTCAGGTGGCAATTTTTAAGGAAAAATAAAAGGAAGTGCGTGGAGACCTGGGGAAAAAGCAACACGGAGAAATCTACCCTCTAGAACTGAGAAAGAAGCGCAACAGAGGCTAGCTCAGGTGGCAATCTTTAAGCAAAAAAAATAAAATAAAAAAATACAATGGCGAGGAGACCCGGTCAAAAAGCAACCCTGAAAAAGGTACCCTCTGAAACTGAGGAAGCAGGGCAACAGTGCCTAGCTCAGGTGACAATCTTTAAGCAAAAGAAACACACAAGGGCGTGGGGAGCTGGCGAAAAGGCAACACTGAGAAATCCACCCTCTGAAACGGACGAAGATGGGCAACAGAGGCTAGCTCAGGTGGCAATCTTTAAGCAAAAGAAACACACAAGGGCGTGGAGACCTGGGGAAAAAGCAACACGGAGAAATCCACCCTCTGAAACTGAGGAAGATGGGCAAGAGAGGCTACCTCAGGTGGCAATCCTTAAGCAAAAACAAAGCACAAAGGCGTGGAGCCCTGGGGACAAAGCAACCCTGAAATATCTACCCTCTGAAACTGAGGAACATGGGCAAGAGAGGCTAGCTCAGGTGGCAATCTTTAAGCAAAAGAAACACACAAGGGCGTGGAGACCTGGGGAAAAGGCAACACTGAGAAATCCACCCTCTGAAACGGACGAAGATGGGCAACAGAGGCTAGCTCAGGTGGCAATCGTTAAGCAAAAACAAAACCCAAAGGCGTGGAGACCTGGGGAAAAAGCAACCCTGAAATATCTACCCTCTGAAACTGAGGAAGATGGGCAAGAGAGGCTGGCTTCAGGTGGCAATCTTTAAGCAAAAGAAACACACAAGGGCGTGGAGACCTGGGGAAAAAGCAACATTCAGAAATCCACCCTCTGAAACTGAGGAAGATGGGCAACAGAGGCTACCTCAGGTGGCAATCGTTAAGCCAAAGAAACACACAAGGGTGTGGAGACCTGGGGAAAAAGCAACACGGAGAAATCCACCCTCTGAAACTGACGAACATGGGCAAAAGAAGCTAGCTCAGGTTGCAACCTTTAAGCAGAAAAAAAACACATGGGCGTGCAGACCTGGCAAAAAAGCAACAGTGAGAAATCTACCCTCTGAAACCGACGAAGATGGGCAACAGAGGCTAGCTCAGGTGGCAATTTTTAAGGAAAAATAAAAGGAAGTGCGTGGAGACCTGGGGAAAAAGCAACACGGAGAAATCTACCCTCTAGAACTGAGAAAGAAGCGCAACAGAGGCTAGCTCAGGTGGCAATCTTTAAGCAAAAAAAATAAGATAAAAAAATACAATGGCGAGGAGACCCGGTGAAAAAGCAACCCTGAAAAAGGTACCCTCTGAAACTGAGGAAGCAGGGCAACAGTGCCTAGCTCAGGTGACAATCTTTAAGCAAAAGAAACACACAAGGGCGTGGGGAGCTGGCGAAAAGGCAACACTGAGAAATCCACCCTCTGAAACGGACGAAGATGGGCAACAGAGGCTACCTCAGGTGGCCATCGTTAAGCCAAAGAAACACACAAGGGTGTGGAGACCTGGGGAAAAAGCAACACGGAGAAATCCACCCTCTGAAACTGAGGAACATGGGCAAAAGAAGCTAGCTCAGGTTGCAGCCTTCAAGCAGAAAAAAAAAAGACGCAAGGGCGTGGAGAGCTGGCGAAAAAGCAACACTGAGAAATCTACCCTCTGAAACCGAAGAAGATGGGCAACAGAGGCTAGCTCAGGTGGCAATCTTTAAGCAAAAAAAAAAAAATAAAAAAATACAATGGCGAGGAGACCCGGTCAAAAAGCAACCCTGAAAAAGGTACCCTCTGAAACTGAGGAAGCAGCGCAACAGTGCCTAGCTCAGGTGACAATCTTTAAGCAAAAAAAAAAAACAAAAAACAAAAAACAAAAAACAAAACCCACAATGGAGTGGAGACCCGGGGGAAATCAACACTGAAAAATACAAAAAGAATGGAAGACCAATAGACAGAGCAGGCACTTTCACCTGGGGTGGAGGAGGTACGCATGGATGACCGATAAGCGCATGAAAAGATGTGAGCTGTTCCCTGGAAAAGCAAGTGAGAAAATTAGAGGGAGACATTGTGGGGACACATGGGTGAGACTGCCTTCTTCCAAATACCGGAACAGGATCAAACTGCTAGTCAGGTCGCGGAGAAGCCAAGTCAGTCACTCACGCCTCACTGGTGGTGAAGGGAAACGGTATGGCCTCTGTGAAAAAGGGCGTGGCGGGTTCCAAAACTGACACGCCGCGGAAACCACCACCGAAAGTGGCAACCTACATAAGCCTTTGGTGTATCTTGCCTCCTAAGAGCGTCTGTATGTAGCTGGAGCCTTGGGTCGTTAAGGCTTCCACAGTGATCTGTGGTGGGTGGGTGGGGGGGGGGGGGGGCCTTGGGCCTTGGGGGTCTCCGCTGGACCTCCAGGAAGTCAGCTTTTGTGGAGTCCCGTGAGTCCTTCCAGGGAGGGAGGCATCCAACCCGAGGGTGGTCTGGAGGGCACCACTCCCACCACTCCCGGGGGCTGGGGCGGGGGGCGGGGTGGGGGCTGCGGCCACGTTCCTGTTCATTCACACAGAATCCGGGGCATGAATGTTCTTAGCAGCTCTGTTCCACACAGCCCCACACTGGAAACCACACAGACGTCCTGCGAGTCCCATCCCTTGCTCATGTCGCCGGGGCTCCGGAGGAGGGCCACTCTGTAAAAGCGGCCGCCAGATGGCGCCCAACGACCGGCGCGGAGGGGTCAGCGGGAGGGAACCGGGTCACCAGCCAGCGAGAGTGCACAGCCTGAGCCCACCGCCGGGTCAGGTCTCTCTCTGTCTCTGTCTCTGTCTCTGTCTCTGTCTCTCTCTGTCTCTGTCTCTGTCTCTGTCTCTCTCTGTCTCTCTCTCTCTCTCTTTCTCTCTGGGCCCGCTTGGGGCGGCCGGGAGGTCACCACGTGAGGCCCCAGGGTGTCCACCTCGGAGCTCCCAGGCAGCACAGGGCAACCCTGGGCGCAGAAGGAGGTGTTGGAAAATCGGCGGGGAGGGGGGTGGGGTGGGTGGGCTTGCCAGGAAGGGGACAGACTCCCCACGTGACTTCTGGGCCGGGCCGGGCGCGGGGCTGCCGGCTGGCTGACGCGGACAGAGGTGGAAAAGTCCCCGGAGATGCCACGGGGCAGGCCGGGGCTGCCGGCCCCCGCTTCCCGGAGCGGCCCGAGCACTTCCCGGGCTCCCGGGAGGACTTAGAAAATCACGGCGGGGTGGGGGGTGGGGGTCGCTGTCAAACCGAAACCATGCACGTCATCAGAGAAGGACCGTGACGACGGAGGAATTGTCCGCAGTCTGTCAGGAATTGTGTGCAGCCTGTCACTTCCGGCCCAGAGGGTCTCTCTAAGGCAGACGGACAGACAGAGCCCACAAGTCGTAGAGGAAAGGACCGAGCCGCTTGGCCGCGGAAAAGTTTACAACACAAAACAGGTCTCCCTCCGCACGGGGCCACAGCAAAGCCCAAAGACGACACACGGGGGGGGAGCATGGGTGCAGATGCACGTGTGGTGATAAGAATATGGATTTCAGCAGGGCTTCCCGTCCTCATCAACAAGCAGAAGCACCCAAATGGTGGGGGTTGGGGGGCAGAGACCTCACAGCCATTCCCTCCACAAATCGAGTTCCCCGGGACATCCTCACAGCGCCGTGCTGTGAGTGTGTGTGGGTGTTTAAAATGGAGTAAATGTGGACGTGGAACTGCTCCGTGAAACCAAAATAACAACAGTCGTAGATCTTCTTTGGTCATTTAGAAAATTCTTTTTTTTTTTTTTTCCCCAGCGGTGCACGTATTTCCCTTCCAAAAAAGAAGAACGGGAAAGGAGATGTTAAAGGCAAGCAGAGAGAGGAAAACTGTTGCAAAACAAAAGCTGAGCTCCCGTCCGAGGGAGGCCTCCTCCATTGGAGGCCTAGGAAATCATTCTGACAAAATGGAGGATCTCTGTCTTTGGTGTCGATTCCCTCAGAGGTCAAGAGAAACATTTTCCAATGTCTTTATCAGGAGGAGACTAGAAGTTAGAGAAAAGTATCCTTTCGGGAGTGAGAAAAACAAATTCTGATTTTGCATCAGCTTCCCTCCGATCTTGAAACTCATTGACTTGATTCCATTCTGTCGACGGAAATAATCCGGAACCAATCTATCCGTGAAAATCGGGGTGCGTTTATTCTGAGCTAAAATGTGAGGACTGTGGCCCGGGGCCTTTCTTCCCGAAGGAAGAGAGGGTGCCCGGGAAGTGGGGTGTACAGAGTGCTTCTAGACCCCCAGAGAGGACGTTTCACATAGGATCGAAAGGTCCCTTGGATGATAGTCGCGAGACTGCTCTGTCGGCACAGCGATCGACAGACACTGCTGGGTGGCAGGTCTGTTGTCTGGGCCTGGGTGGTCACAGGGGAGCCGGATGGTCAAAGGTGAGCGCAACCATCCGCTCCTAGCCTAAGGAAAGATGCCTCTCCTTAAGGAAAGGCCCGAGCACGGGGAAGCTGCTCCTTTCCCTTAAGGGCATTGGTTCTTGCCGTAGGAAATGTGTAAAGCGGATCTACGATGCGATGCGTGCTCGACGGCCACGTCAGGCCCTTTTCGAAAAACACTGTCAGGCCGAATTAGGCCGACACCCAATGGCTTCCTCATAGACTCCCATAGATCCTATCGCTCGCCATTTCTATCTGTCCACTCGTTCCAATTTTAGGCCACTTGACCACGAACAGGCCTTTTTCTCAGATTATTTTCCCCGTGAAACTTTGATCACCTTTTCACAGACAAAACGATCTTTACTTTTTAGGCCCTCTTGCCTGAAGGCAGCCATCTCACTTTCCTTGAACACAAAGATGTTTCCCATATTCACTTTTAGTGGCTTTTTGTTTTGTTTTGTTTTGTTTTGAGGACGATGAGCCCTGAGCTAACTGCTGCCAATCCTCCTCTTTTTGCCGAGGAAGGCTGGCCCTGAGCTCACCTCCGTGCCCATCTTCCTCTATTTCATATGTGGGACGCCTACCACCACGTGGCTCGCCCAGCGGTGCCACGTCCACCCCCGGGATCCGAACTGGCGAACCCCGGGCCGGCGAAGCGGAACAGGCACACTTAACCAGCGCGCCACCGGGCCGGCCTAGTGGCTTTCATCGCATTTGTTAAGTAGATTTTTTAACCCTCACGAACCTTAATTTTGGTGAAAACTAAGAAGCCAGCAATTAGGAACTGTCCTTCCCATGAGCATTCCGTCGCTTGGCCAATGTCTAAACACTTGGCCACTTTTAGAAACATGGGATTTCATAGGTTTATCTTTTCCTTCGCTTTATTTGATTTCATCTCACTTTAGTTTTTGGGTGAGGAAGATCGGCCCTCACAGAGCTAACGCCTGTTGCCAATCTTCCGTTTTTGTTTTTTTTTTCCCCCCTCCCGATTTTTCTCCCCCAATCCCCCCCATGACATAGTTGTCTATCTTAGTTGAGGGCCCTTCCAGTTGTGGCATGTGGGACGCCGCCTCCACACGGCCCGACGAGCGGTGCCGTGTCCGTGCCGTGCCCGGGATCTGAACCGGCAAAACCCTGGGCCGCCGAAGGGGAGCTTGTGAACTTAACCACTCGGCCACGGGGCCGCCCCTGTCCGTGGACTTTTTTATCACCTGATTTCACCTCGCAAAACTTCAAAGCTTCAAGTTATCAGAGAGGTTTGGGAAGTTGTTTTTATTAATTTAATTAATTTATTTTTCGAGGAAGACGAGCCCCGAGCTGACACCTGCTGCCAATTCTCCTCTTTTTGCCCCGGGAGAGTGGTCCCGAGCTAACATCCGTGCCCATCCCCCTCCCCTTGATAGGCGGGACGCTGACCACAGCGTGGCTCGCCAAGCGGCGCCACGTCCGCACCCTGGATCCGAACCTGCGAACCCCTGGCTGACAAAACGGAACGTGCGAACTTAACCGCTGTGCCGCCGGGCTGGCCCTTCGGGAAGTTATTTTCAGGACACGGGCCATAAACTAGAATCACCGCTACAGGTTTATCGGAGCGACATCAGCGTTCGTGGTGGATTGAGTCGTCCCCTCTGTCTCTCCCCTCCAGGGCACAACCAAAGGGACGTCTATCGACCCACCCACCAAGGATTCCCCCCCCCCCCCGCACGGCACAGCAGGATGCCTGAGAGATCCACGCAGCCCTACAGCGGCAAGTCACATTCGCACAGTCAAAATTCAATGGCAGAGACAAAACGTTAAGGTCAGTGAGAGGGAAGAGAATAACCGGCCCAGGAGCAACGGTGTGAAGAACACGGAGAAGACGGGTCCTAGACGCCGGGGTCCCCGGAGCAGCGATTTCATCAGAGGCCCGCAAACGTCCACGATCTCCACACCACGTTTATGGCCGACTGCGTGCGTGGGTCCTTTGGAATCGACCAGGCTACCGTCCGGGCCACTTTGGGACATCGTGTCCAGCTGCCCCGAGCGGTGGAGCTGTCGTTCAAGTGTAAGATGGGGCCCGTCCGGGGAGAGAATGGGGACGGGGAAAGGGAGGCCGCGGGAAGTCACAGAGTCTGAGGTGTTCGGGGGAGACTGACTCTTCTGAAGTGGAGGTGGTAGAAGGAGAGCAGCAGGATTTTTGGATTTTTGTTCCCTCTGTTAGGTATCTGGGTCCGGAGGAGAGTGGGGCGGGGGGGGGGCGGGTGGTGGTGGTGGTGGTGGGTGTGAGGCTGAGGCGGGGCTGGTGTTTCCTTTCCGAGTCAGGTGGAAGAGCTCCTCCAGTGGAGGTTTTTAGACAAGGGGTCTGGTCTGGCAGGATGGGAGGTTGCGGGTTGAGCCACAGGGGAATCTGTCGTAGCTCAGACTCGGGCCTTTGAAGAAATAGACAGAGAGAGGAGTTTTGCTCTGTCTGTCACCGCAGCCGGCACCTCAGGAGCAACAACAGGAGGCTTCCCGAATGAGTGAAGGGGCAGGAGCCAGCGTGCCCCGTGCCTCTCTCAGCCCTGCGCCGGCAGGGAAGGAAGCAGGCAGGCAGGCCTCAGGGCTACTCCCGTCCTACTGCCCGGTGGTCCCTGTCCCGGCCCCGCCCCCACTCTCCCCCTGACCCTCACCGCTCCCCAGCCCTCTTCTCAGCCAGAGAGGCGATGGGGGGGGGGCGGTGCGGTCCCAGAACAAGTTTCCTCTCATCCGCCATCATCTTGCCACCCTGACGACTTGGCCTGAGATCCGGCCTAGGCTGTACCCTGAGATCCGGCCTAGGCTGTACCCGTGTGTGGTTTTCCTGTGGACAAGGGGGCCGGTTCACCATTTCGGAAGAAACCCCTAGCCTTCCACTGCCGAGTCGCCAGCCTGGGAGGGGGGAGGGGGGAGGGGGGAGGGGAGGTCAGGCCCATTCATTCCGATGGGCCTGGCGTCAGGGCTTCATTCAAGTGCAGGAAGCTCTCTCCCATGGCCTCGGGCTTTTTTCCATTGAACGGCTTTCTTCAATTCCCCCACCCTTAGGCCGCAGTCCACCAAGGGCCGGGAGGCAGGGAGGGAAGATGTTGGGGCAGGGTGGCTGTCTGAGAAACTCGCCTCATCTGGGGCAGAAAGAGTGCCCCCCTCCTTTCTCTAACCCTACTAGACTGCTTGAGGATCACGGACGGTTTGGCTCATCGATGAGCCCTGCGTTATGGGCCCGGCAAGCAAACTCCTAACGGGCAACCCGCCGCTCTAGGCGTGTGTGGGTTTTTTGATCTTTCACCTTCAAGTTCGCACGACATCGGTCCGTGTCCCCCGCCCCGGCTTCCCATGGGAAATCCTCCGTCTCTTTCCACAGACTCACTGGCGACTTCACACAGTGCCTGCCTCCTCCTCCTTAGGAAGGAAGGAAGGAAGGAAGGAAGGAAGGAAGGAAGGAAGGAAGGAAGGAAGGGGCTGACCCCGTGGCCGAGCGGTTGAGTTTGCACGCTCCGCTTCAGCGGCCCGGGGCTTGGAAGGTTCGGATCCTGGGCTCGGACACGGCACCGCTCATCAAACCACGCTGAGGTGGCGTCCCACACGGCAGAACCAGAGGGACCCTCAAAGAGAATATAGAACTAGGTACTGGGGTGCTCTGGGGAGAAGAAGAAGAAGGAGGAGGAATAAAAAGAAAAGAAAAGATTGGCAATGAGCTCGGGTGCCAGTCTTTAAAAAAAAAAAAAAAAAAGAGGAAGAAAGATGGACAAACAGGAACGAATCCCACTGACGGCACCTCCAAATGGTGGGGGGCAGGGGGGTGGGGGGGGTGGGGAGTGGCATCATCGGGCCAAGGGTGACTCTAAGCGTGATCCCGCGGTTGTGTTATTTGACATTTTATCGAATCGATTTATTATTTTATTTTTGAGGAAGATGAGCCCTGAGCGAACATCTGCCACCAATCCTCCTCTGTCGGCCGAGGAAGACTGGCCCTGAGCTGACATCCGTGCCCATCCCCCTCTACTTTCCAGGTGGGACGCCTGCCACAGCGTGGCTCGCCAAGCGGTGCCGGGTCCTGCGCCCGGGATCCGGACCGGCGAACCCGGGGCCGGCGGAGCAGAACGTGCGAACTTCACCGCCGCGCCACCGGGCCGGCCCCCGGAGTTGTTTTGAAAATCCAGTAAGGGGCTGGCCCCGTGGCCGAGTGGTTAAGTTCGCGCGCTCCGCTGCAGGCAGCCCAGTGTTTCATCGGTTCGTTCGGATCCCGGGCGCGGACACGGCACTGCTCATCAAACCACGCTGAGGCGGCGTCCCACATACCACCGCTAGAAGGACCCACCGCGAAGAACACACAACTACGTACCGGGGGGCTTTGGGGAGAAAAAGGAAAGACAAAAAATAAAATCTTCCAAACTCCAATAAAACTTTGAGTGAAGACGACGAGGAGGATGCGAAACGTATCTCACGCCTCCGAGCCGAGCCGTCCGTTTAGGTTTAGGAAGGGGGACGAGGACCCTTTGTAAGCGACATCCCTTTTTAAGCACCATTCTAAACCACAGAACAGAACTCCCTCTCCTCGACCCGGAGCGAGGAGGTTCCTGGGTGTGTCAGAGAGGGTCACGTCCTCTGCAGCACGAACGAACCGCCAGGGTTCGGCCACGGGAAAGAATTTCTTCCTCTCCAGGGGGACTAAAAGTCACCGACGGCAGCGGGCGTAGGTGCTATCCTTCCCGTCCAGGAAAGGCAGGGAGAACTTCAGCCGTGAAGAGAAGGAGGTCTTCCTCACTCCCCGTTTTGGGAGGGCCCCTTTGGCAGGGGAGTTTTGTCTCCTGATTTCAAGTCAGGAAGAAAAGGGAGAGAGAGAGAGAGAGAGAGAGAGAGAGAGAGTGTGTGTCCTTCTCGTGCCAGGTCGGTCTGAGGGGGACCTCCTCTGGTTTCCTCCCTTCCCAGGGAACGCCGTTCGCTCCTTCTTCTAGAAAAAGCTCCCAAAGCACCACCGCCCAGGATGGTCGACCTACGCCCATCGTCCCTGCTTTCCCAATCATTTCTACCGCGACAGAGGGACAGAGGCCCCTGCCCCATCCCCATCCCCACCCCCACCCCCATCGCCTGCCTCCTTGATGGCCAAAGGAGCTGCCTCTGAGAATGGAACGGGGCTTGGAAACCTTCTAGAGGGGTGACTCTCACCTGCCTGCCTGCTGGGAAAAGCACCACGCTGTCCATCGGACTGCTCTTTTGGGCAAACGTAGGCGTGCCACATAGCGATCGACAGCTATGGCGGGGGGGGGGCGGGGTGGCGTGGTGGTGCCCAGGATCCACGACACGTGACGGCTGCGGAGCACGACAGCCCTAAGACCTTGAGGGAGACGGGGTGGCGCGTGAATCCTTTCGGAACGAGAACGACAGGAAACGCTGACGGGGACGTGTTCTCCTCTCGAGAACACACCAACGCCTCGCACGGTGTCTGACCCGGGGTGCCTCTGACTTTTGTCATCAGAGACGATCCTCTCGACCGCCCCTCACGCTTTGGGGAAAAGGGGAGAGGGACTCGGTAGCACGGGAAAAGCCATCCATCCGCCCTTCCTTTCCGTCTTCACGGCTCCTTCTCGTGGAAAACGAGGAAGCCGTCCGGAGGAACGGAACACTGACCCGGGCCAAAGCGTGGCCCAGCCTGAGCCTCCAAAACCTTCTGCTAAGTGAGAGGTGCCAGACATCCAAGGCGACCTACGTTGCGATTCCACACAGAGGAGAGAGCTAGAACGGTCCAACCCTAGAGGGCGACAGCAGATGGCGGCGGCGGCGGCGGCGGCAGCGGTGGTGGTGATCGTGGTGGGGCAGATCCGGGAGTGGGGCCGTTTTTTCTTTCGGGGGGAGGGGATGGAAACGGAAACCTTCTGGAAATAGATAGCCATGACGGATGCGCCACCTTGGGGAGAGAGACTCCCGAAGGCCACTGGCTTGTGCCCCGTGGAAAGGATGGATTCGGTGGGATGGGAATTCTACCTCCGTGTAGAGCGTGTGGTAAACCACGAGGTAGGTGGGTGGGTGGCCTCCCTGCCTCGCCTCCACCTAGACGTCCACACACAGAGACCGACGAGGGAGGGAGGGAGGGAGGGAGGGAGGGAGGGAGAGAGACAAGACTGACAGAGGCCGAGGCCGAGGCCGAGGCAGTGAGCGAGTAAGTGATCGACCCTGGCCATAGGGATTCCTCAGAGGGCGTCTCTTGGCTCCCCAAACGAAGAATGTGTGTGGAGATCGAGAAAGATCACCGACCTAGGAGAACCAGCAAGACTTCCTCACCCGCCAGAGAGCCGCTGGGCCCCTGCCGTCCCTGCCACCGCCACCCCTACCCCTCGCCTTTGGCAGCGACGCCAACGAAAGGCAGGCAGACGAGTGGGAGAGTCGTGTGGTGGTGTCCCCCAAGGAAGGTGGGTCCATGCCGACGAGCGGTCGTCGGCGTGTGGAAAAGCCAGAGGCGGGCTGACTAGAAGGAGGGCGTCCTGGAGGAAGGGGCCAGGGTGTGAGGGAGAGAGGCCTGTTCCTCTTCCCCTGTCGGTCCCAAGTCAGGGGCCCAAAGGAGGAAAGCTGTCCGTTCCTTTCCGACTCGGACGGTTCGGGCGGAACCGACCGATCCCCGCGGCGGCGCAGTCGGGGCTTTCTGGACCAGAACCCCTCTCTCTGTCGCCTTTCGACCACACGCACGCTTTAGAGGCCAAGGGAAAATGGATCGGGTCTCTCTGTCTCTCTCCCTAGAAAACAAGGGGCCGGGGGCCGAGCCCGTGGACGAACGGTCAAGTAGCGCCCCCCACCCCGGCCCCCGGCTTCGACGGCCCAGGTTTTCACCGGTTCGGATCCTGGGCGCAGCCCCAGACCCAGCATCGCCCTTCAAGCCACGCCGAGGCGGCGTCCCACATAGCAGAAACGCGAAAGACCTACCACTGGAACCTACAACTATGGACGGGACGGGACGGGACGGGGCGGGGCGGGGCGGGGCGGGGCGGGGGTGGGGGGGGCGGCTTTGGGGAGCAGGAAGAAAGAAAAAATAAAAGAAACACAAGGACGGTCATCGCGATAGTTCTTTCCACTTCCATCCATATGTTAACAGGACCCAAGTTTCCCGACCTCCATTTGGATGTATGTTAACTAAATGGAGAAGCTATTCAAAGGACTCCTCTAAAGAAGTCCACGTTCTTCTTTCTAAATGATAATGAAAATCATTGTCACCACCGCTCTTCCGACCCTCCATGTCCAGACGGCCTCCCGCCCCTCCCCTATCCCCAACTCCCGCCCCGCCCCGCGCCGACCCCCGACCCCGGCATTCTCCACGCCCACCTTTCCCTCTCCACTCCTACCCCCCCCGTCCCCCGCCGCCCGGGACACCGCACCCCGCGCCCCCCCCCCAATCCAGGCCGGGCCACCTGGTCGACCTCCTCGAACACTATATAAGAGGATGCCGGGAAGCAGGTGGCGCCCGACAAGCGGCCTCCTCACCGGCCGGACGGATCAGCCTCGCGGGGGCGGGCGATGGGGAGGCGTTCGTCCAGGTCAGGTCAGGTCGGGGGAGGGAGGATGCCGCGCCGGCCGGCCTGGTGCGTGGCCTGGTCCCGATCCACCCCGCGTCTCGTTTCTCGGGCCGGGACGAGTACAGGCGGGGAGGCCGACTCGGTCACGGAAAGCGGCCTTGGGGAGGTTTTGGCGAACGTCCCTGTCCCGGGGCCGTCTGCCGACTAGGGGACGGAGTCCTCCTCCATGCTCCTTCTCGCCCCCAGTCGGGCGGGTTGTGGGTCGCGCGGTCGACTTGGCCATTTCCCCGGAGGCATCCTGCCTGCCGGGGCTCCCTCCCTCGGGCCGGTGCGAGCGGTCCTCGGGCGGCCCGGGAATTTGGGCCGCAGCGAACGAACGAACGAAGCCCGTCCCTCCTGCGTCGGCACCGATGAGACACAGCCCTGGTGGATGGAGCCGCTTTCCTCGGGTTTCCTTTTGCTTTCGGCCGCTGCTGCCACCAAACCTCCCTAAACGATAGGAATGAAAACGGGAACCGTTGGCATAATAAAAGCGTTTTGGTTGGCGTGTTTCTTGGCTTTTGGGGACTCGAGAGGTATGATGGATGATCTCCGATTGACGTTGGGAAGGTCTATTTCATCCCAGTCGCACGAACCCCGAAAACGTGGCGGCTGGACGAGGGAGGGAGGGAGGGAGGGAGGGAGGGAGGCAGGCCAACCACGGGATTTCCGCACGACCAGCTGATGGACACGAGCGCCCCGTGAGCCGGGCGGAGGGCAGCCGCCCGGGTCTCGCAGCTACGTGCCCGCGGAACCCTCGGGACTGCGAGAAGCCGGAGCGACCCGCAGCCATGTGGCGCTCGGCGCGGACATCTGGTCGACCCGCGCGCCACGGGACCCGGGGCCCGAGTCCGGGCCGGGACGCCGGTCGACCCGGCAGGGCGGCTGCCCCGGGGGCCTCGCGGCTGCTCGTCTGCAGCCTCCAGGGAGCCCTCGGGGCTCCGAGAAGGCCGAGCGCCCCGCGGCCCCACGGCCCCGCGGCACTCGGTGCGGACATCTGGTCGACCCGCTCCCCCCCCCCCCCCGAGACACGGGGGTCGGGTCGCCGGTCGACCCGGCAGGGCGGCGGCCACGGCGGCCTCGCCGCTGCTCGTCCGCCGGGTCGCCGGAGCCCTCGAGCCTCCGAGAAGACCGAGCGCCCTGCGGTCCCGCGGCGCTCGGCGCGGACATCTGGTCGACCCGCGCGCCGCCGGACCCCGTGGCTACGAGTCCGCGGGGCCTTCGGAGCCGACAGAGGGCCGGGAGCGCACCCAGAGCACCCAGAGCACCCAGAGCCCCGGGACCCGGCCCCGAGCGCCGCGGACATCTGGTCGACCCGCGCGCCCCGGTCCGGGGACCAAGTCCGAGCCGGACAGCTGGTCGACCAGGCAGGGCGGTGGCCCCGGCGGCCTCGCGGCTGCTCGTCCGCAGCCTCCAGGGAGCCCTCGGGGCTCCGAGAAGGCCGAGCGCCGCGCGGCCCCGCGGCGCTCTGGTCGACCCGCGCGCCGCCGGACCCCGTGGCTACGAGTCCGCGGGGCCTTCGGAGCCGACAGAGGGCCGGGAGCGCACCCAGAGCACCCAGAGCCCCGGGACCCGGCCCCGAGCGCCGCGGACATCTGGTCGACCCGCGCGCCCCGGTCCGGGGACCAAGTCCGAGCCGGACAGCTGGTCGACCAGGCAGGGCGGCGGCCCCGGCGGCCTCGCGGCTGCTCGTCCGCGGCCTCCGCGTAGCCCTCGGGGCTCCGAGAGGAGCGTGCGCCCCGCGCGGACATCTGGTCGACCCGCGCCGCCGCCGGAACCCGGGCCCGGGCCCGGGCCCCGGCCGCCGGTCGACCCGGCAGGGCGTCGGCCACCGGGGAGCCGCACCCGCGAGTCCGCGGGGTCTCTGGAGCCGACGGAGGCCGGGGAGCCCACCCAGGCCGCCGAGAGCCCCGCGTCCCCGCGGCGCTCGGCGCGGA
>NW_027225531.1:382500-425000 GCF_041296235.1 Equus asinus
CAAGGGAGGCAGAGACTGGGACGGAGGTGCCGATCAAACAGCACCTCCCAACCAAAGAGCCAGCGCCACGCCGCTGGCTCGGCCCGCCACGGTCACTCCCACACCCGCGGGGAAACCCCAGCAAGGGGAACACGCGGGCACGCGCCCGAGCCTGCCCGCCCCCACACGGCACGCCGTGGGGGGCGACGAGGCACCCGTCCACCCCGAGGGGGACGAGGGGCACGCCTCCCTTACCGACTCGACCCCTCCGCTCCTCAGACACACCAGCGCAGTGGTTACCTGAGGAGGCCGACGGGAACAGGGAACGACACCGCCACTCGGCCTCGGGCGCCTGAGGGACGACCTGGAACGCTCCAGGGGCACCGCCAACGGCCTGGGGAACGCGCTCACGCGCCCGGGAAGGCGCGCGGCGCGGCGGCAACACGGCCCGCCCCACCGCGGGGAGGGCCGCCCGCGAGACACAGCCAAGAGGCACAGGCGGAGCATCCGCCGCGTCACGGAGACCCCGACACCGCCCACGCCACGAGGCACGGGGCGGGGGAGCGAGGTCGGGCCGGATTCCGCACCCCTGCCGCCTCCCACACGCCACTCGCAGCGGGGGAGAACGGGCGAGGGGACCCGCGGGCAGAGCGAGAAGAGCGGTCCCGTTCGCCATGAACGTCCGTCCCTCGTCTGGCACGGCTTAGGCCCGGCCCGGGAGAGCACAGCATCACCACATCGGTCGGCAGCATAACGCGAGGGACCCCCGAGCAAGGGAAGGCCGGCGAGGACAGCGAGCGGAGGAGCCTGCTTCAGCCTCACCGACCCCTCTCCTCCTCCAGCAAGCGCGGGCGACCACCCCAGGACGAGAACGCCTGACACGCACTGGCACGGAGCCGGTGGGATGGGGTAAGTCGCGACCGCACCCGGGTGCCGGCGGCAGGGAGTGCACGTGGTAGAGGACCCCGCGCCCCTAACCCCGCCGCCCTCGGGTACCAGAGACCGGAGGTGGCACCACGGTCGTGGGGGCGCCTGGAACGCACAAGAGCCGGCGCGCAGGCCCCAGCGGGCGGCTCAAGCGGCGGGGGTGGAAACGGGCGTCCGGTTCTCGGCCAGAGCCCGGAGCCCTCCCCGCACACGCATCCAGGCACCCGGAAGCTCTCGGGCGACTGTCACCCGAGCAGAGCGTGTCAGCACTTACCTGGCGGCACAAAACCACCCATTCGGGGGCAAGAATCGCCGCGCCCGGAGACGGGGCCCACCCACGGATCACCAGGGGAACCCCTGGATCACGGCCACGGCCACCAGACCCCAAGCACGACCCCATCGCCACCAGGCCCGGAGCTCCCGGGGCCATCTGGTCGACCCCAGAAGCGTGGCGGCAGGGGGAGCCGGGGACAGCCTCCCCGGGCCGCCCGCGCGGGCCGGGACCGGTCGGTCCCTCCCTCTGAGTCGCCGGGTCAGGACTTAGAAAAGAATTCCGCGGAGGCGCCTCCGGCGACCGGGCCCGGGGCGGGACCGTGGCTCCCGTCCCTCAGCCGGGGCTCCACCTACGCCTCGAGCCGGCCCCCTCCCGCCTCCGGACAAAGACGCGACCCGCGAAACTCGGAGAGAGAAGTCCGGTCCGACGGCCCGGACCCACCCCGGGCACGCGTCCGGGCCGGGGACGCCCTCCCCGGCCCGCCCTCGAGGGCTCCCGGGGCCGGTCCACGCTCTTCTCCAGGGCGGGACTTGGAAAAAAAAACTGCCACGGAGGAGGAGGCATCCGAGGACCGGGCCCGGTCCCCACCGCCAGAGCCGGTCGACTCGGAAGACCAGTGGGGAAAAGGCCAGCCCGGCGGCCGAGCCCGTCGCGCCCTCCACGGGCCTCCCCCGCAAGGCCCCGGCCGGTCGCCCACCTCCGGAGCGGGGCGCGGAAAGGGGATCGGCGACGCGGAAGGCCCGACCACCGGGCCGCCCTCGGGACGACGGCCGGGCACGGGACGAGCTCCCTCGCCCGTTCCCCCGCGGCGGCCCCCCACCCCCTCCCGGGGACGGAGGGGCACCGGCGGCTGCTGGTCGACCCGTCCGGGAGGACCCACACCCCGGCCGGCACCGGGCGGCGCGGCGACAGCCACCTCCCTCAGTAGCCTGCACCTCCAATCTCCGGCGAGCGGGCGTCGCGCTCACGCCCCGGCGCCACCGGGCCAGATCCCGCCAGCGACGCCGGCCTCCCGGGACTCTGCCTCGGTCACCGCGGCCGAGTCCCGTCCCTTGGCCCGCGTCGCCGGAGCTCCGGAGGAAAGAGACGATATAAAAGCGGCCGCCAGGTGGCACCCGGCGACCGACGACCGCCTCAGCGGGACGGAGCCGGAGCGCGGGCCCGCCGGGGAGCACAGCCGGGCCGCCGGGCCGCCCGATCCCGTCCCGGAGCCCCCTCGGACCCAGCCTCCCGGCCCAGTGCGGCCCCGGGGCGTCCGCCCGCGGGCTCCCGGCCGCCAAGGCGCAGCCCCAGCCGCAGGAGGGGGACTCGGAAAAGGTTTCTCGGGCGATCACCGGGAAGGGGAAGGGGAGAGTTCCCCCCAGAGAGGCCAGGGGGCGGCCCGGGCCGGGCTGGGCCGGTGCGGCCGGGAGGCCGCCGCTTCCCGGAGCGGCTGGAGCGCCCCCGGGGTTCCCGGGAGGACTTAGAAAATCAGGGCGGGCGGGGACGGTCAAACCGAAACCAGGCACGTCATCCGAGAAGGACCGTGATGACGGGAGGAGGAAAGCTTTCCAGTCCAGAGGGCCTGTCGAAGGCAGGCGGAGAGTCTACCCGCTGAAACTGACGAAGATGGGCAAAAGAAGCTAGCTCAGGCGCCGACATTTAAGGAAATAAAAAAAAAAAGCACGAGGGCGTGGAGAAATGGGGAAAAATCAACACTGAGAAATCTACCCTCTGAAACCGACGAAGATGGGCAACAGGGGCTAGCTCAGGTGGCAATTTTTAAGGAAAAATGAAAGGAAGTGCGTGGAGACCTGGGGAAAAAGCAACACGGAGAAATCTACCCTCTAGAACTGAGAAAGAAGCGCAACAGAGGCTAGCTCAGGTGGCAATCTTTAAGCAAAAAAAATAAGATAAAAAAATACAATGGCGAGGAGACGCGGTCAAAAAGCAACCCTGAAAAAGGTACCCTCTGAAACTGAGGAAGCAGGGCAACAGTGCCTAGCTCAGGTGACAATCTTTAAGCAAAAGAAACACACAAGGGCGTGGGGAGCTGGGGAAAAGGCAACACTGAGAAATCCACCCTCTGAAACTGACGAAGATGGGCAAGAGAGGCTGGCTTCAGGTGGCAATCTTTCAGCAAAAGAAACACACAAGGGCGTGGGGAGCTGGGGAAAAGGCAACACTGAGAAATCCACCCTCTGAAACGGACGAAGATGGGCAACAGAGGCTAGCTCAGGTGGCAATCTTTAAGCAAAAAAAATAAGATAAAAAAATACAATGGCGAGGAGACCCGGTCAAAAAGCAACCCTGAAAAAGGTACCCTCTGAAACTGAGGAAGCAGGGCAACAGTGCCTAGCTCAGGTGACAATCTTTAAGCAAAAGAAACACACAAGGGCGTGGGGAGCTGGCGAAAAGGCAACACTGAGAAATCCACCCTCTGAAACGGACGAAGATGGGCAACAGAGGCTAGCTCAGGTGGCAATCTTTAAGCAAAAAAAATAAAATAAAAAAATACAATGGCGAGGAGAGCCGGTCAAAAAGCAACCCTGAAAAAGGTACCCTCTGAAACTGAGGAAGCAGGGCAACAGTGCCTAGCTCAGGTGACAATCTTTAAGCAAAAGAAACACACAAGGGCGTGGGGAGCTGGCGAAAAGGCAACACTGAGAAATCCACCCTCTGAAACGGACTAAGATGGGCAACAGAGGCTACCTCAGGTGGCAATCCTTAAGCAAAAACAAAGCACAAAGGCGTGGAGCCCTGGGGACAAAGCAACCCTGAAATATCTACCCTCTGAAACTGAGGAACATGGGCAAGAGAGGCTAGCTCAGGTGGCACTCGTTAAGCAAAAACAAAACACAAAGGCGTGGAGACCTGGGGAAAAAGCAACCCTGAAATATCTACCCTCTGAAACTGAGGAAGATGGGCAACAGAGGCTAGCTCAGGTGGCAATCTTTAAGCAAAAGAAACACACAAGGGCGTGGAGACCTGGGGAAAAAGCAACACGGAGAAATCCACCCTCTGAAACTGAGGAAGATGGGCAAGAGAGGCTACCTCAGGTGGCAATCCTTAAGCAAAAACAAAGCACAAAGGCGTGGAGCCCTGGGGACAAAGCAACCCTGAAATATCTACCCTCTGAAACTGAGGAACATGGGCAAGAGAGGCTAGCTCAGGTGGCACTCGTTAAGCAAAAACAAAACACAAAGGCGTGGAGACCTGGGGAAAAAGCAACCCTGAAATATCTACCCTCTGAAACTGAGGAAGATGGGCAAGAGAGGCTGGCTTCAGGTGGCAATCTTTAAGCAAAAGAAACACACAAGGGCGTGGGGAGCTGGCGAAAAGGCAACACTGAGAAATCCACCCTCTGAAACGGACGAAGATGGGCAACAGAGGCTAGCTCAGGTGGCAATCGTTAAGCAAAAGAAACACACAAGGGCGTGGAGGCCTGGGGAAAAAGCAACACGGAGAAATCCACCCTCTGAAACTGAGGAACATGGGCAAAAGAAGCTAGCTCAGGTTGCAACCTTTAAGCAGAAAAAAAACACAAGGGCGTGCAGACCTGGCAAAAAAGCAACAGTGAGAAATCTACCCTCTGAAACCGACGAAGATGGGCAACAGAGGCTAGCTCAGGTGGCAATTTTTAAGGAAAAATAAAAGGAAGTGCGTGGAGACCTGGGGAAAAAGCAACACGGGGAAATCTACCCTCTGAAACTGAGAAAGAAGCGCAACAGAGGCTAGCTCAGGTGGCAATCTTTAAGCAAAAAAAAATAAAATAAAAAAATACAATGGCGAGGAGACCCGGTCAAAAAGCAACCCTGAAAAAGGTACCCTCTGAAACTGAGGAAGCAGGGCAACAGTGCCTAGCTCAGGTGACAATCTTTAAGCAAAAGAAACACACAAGGGCGTGGGGAGCTGGCGAAAAGGCAACACTGAGAAATCCACCCTCTGAAACGGACGAAGATGGGCAACAGAGGCTAGCTCAGGTGGCAATCTTTAAGCAAAAAAAATAAAATAAAAAAATACAATGGCGAGGAGACCCGGTCAAAAAGCAACCCTGAAAAAGGCACCCTCTGAAACTGAAGAAGCAGGGCAACAGTGCCTAGCTCAGGTGACAATCTTTAAGCAAAAGAAACACACAAGGGCGTGGGGAGCTGGCGAAAAGGCAACACTGAGAAATCCACCCTCTGAAACGGACGAAGATGGGCAACAGAGGCTAGCTCAGGTGGCAATCTTTAAGCAAAAAAAATAAAATAAAAAAATACAATGGCGAGGAGAGCCGGTCAAAAAGCAACCCTGAAAAAGGTACCCTCTGAAACTGAGGAAGCAGGGCAACAGTGCCTAGCTCAGGTGACAATCTTTAAGCAAAAGAAACACACAAGGGCGTGGGGAGCTGGCGAAAAGGCAACACTGAGAAATCCACCCTCTGAAACGGACTAAGATGGGCAACAGAGGCTACCTCAGGTGGCAATCCTTAAGCAAAAACAAAGCACAAAGGCGTGGAGCCCTGGGGACAAAGCAACCCTGAAATATCTACCCTCTGAAACTGAGGAACATGGGCAAGAGAGGCTAGCTCAGGTGGCACTCGTTAAGCAAAAACAAAACACAAAGGCGTGGAGACCTGGGGAAAAAGCAACCCTGAAATATCTACCCTCTGAAACTGAGGAAGATGGGCAAGAGAGGCTGGCTTCAGGTGGCAATCTTTAAGCAAAAGAAACACACAAGGGCGTGGGGAGCTGGCGAAAAGGCAACACTGAGAAATCCACCCTCTGAAACGGACGAAGATGGGCAACAGAGGCTAGCTCAGGTGGCAATCGTTAAGCAAAAGAAACACACAAGGGCGTGGAGGCCTGGGGAAAAAGCAACACGGAGAAATCCACCCTCTGAAACTGAGGAACATGGGCAAAAGAAGCTAGCTCAGGTTGCAACCTTTAAGCAGAAAAAAAACACAAGGGCGTGCAGACCTGGCAAAAAAGCAACAGTGAGAAATCTACCCTCTGAAACCGACGAAGATGGGCAACAGAGGCTAGCTCAGATGGCAATTTTTAAGGAAAAATAAAAGGAAGTGCGTGGAGACCTGGGGAAAAAGCAACACGGGGAAATCTACCCTCTGAAACTGAGAAAGAAGCGCAACAGAGGCTAGCTCAGGTGGCAATCTTTAAGCAAAAAAAAATAAAATAAAAAAATACAATGGCGAGGAGAGCCGGTCAAAAAGCAACCCTGAAAAAGGTACCCTCTGAAACTGAGGAAGCAGGGCAACAGTGCCTAGCTCAGGTGACAATCTTTAAGCAAAAGAAACACACAAGGGCGTGGGGAGCTGGCGAAAAGGCAACACTGAGAAATCCACCCTCTGAAACGGACGAAGATGGGCAACAGAGGCTAGCTCAGGTGGCAATCTTTAAGCAAAAAAAATAAAATAAAAAAATACAATGGCGAGGAGAGCCGGTCAAAAAGCAACCCTGAAAAAGGTACCCTCTGAAACTGAAGAAGCAGGGCAACAGTGCCTAGCTCAGGTGACAATCTTTAAGCAAAAGAAACACACAAGGGCGTGGGGAGCTGGCGAAAAGGCAACACTGAGAAATCCACCCTCTGAAACGGACTAAGATGGGCAACAGAGGCTACCTCAGGTGGCAATCCTTAAGCAAAAACAAAGCACAAAGGCGTGGAGCCCTGGGGACAAAGCAACCCTGAAATATCTACCCTCTGAAACTGAGGAACATGGGCAAGAGAGGCTAGCTCAGGTGGCACTCGTTAAGCAAAAACAAAACACAAAGGCGTGGAGACCTGGGGAAAAAGCAACCCTGAAATATCTACCCTCTGAAACTGAGGAAGATGGGCAACAGAGGCTAGCTCAGGTGGCAATCTTTAAGCAAAAGAAACACACAAGGGCGTGGAGACCTGGGGAAAAAGCAACACGGAGAAATCCACCCTCTGAAACTGAGGAAGATGGGCAAGAGAGGCTACCTCAGGTGGCAATCCTTAAGCAAAAACAAAGCACAAAGGCGTGGAGCCCTGGGGACAAAGCAACCCTGAAATATCTACCCTCTGAAACTGAGGAACATGGGCAAGAGAGGCTAGCTCAGGTGGCACTCGTTAAGCAAAAACAAAACACAAAGGCGTGGAGACCTGGGGAAAAAGCAACCCTGAAATATCTACCCTCTGAAACTGAGGAAGATGGGCAAGAGAGGCTGGCTTCAGGTGGCAATCTTTAAGCAAAAGAAACACACAAGGGCGTGGGGAGCTGGCGAAAAGGCAACACTGAGAAATCCACCCTCTGAAACGGACGAAGATGGGCAACAGAGGCTAGCTCAGGTGGCAATCGTTAAGCAAAAGAAACACACAAGGGCGTGGAGGCCTGGGGAAAAAGCAACACGGAGAAATCCACCCTCTGAAACTGAGGAACATGGGCAAAAGAAGCTAGCTCAGGTTGCAACCTTTAAGCAGAAAAAAAACACAAGGGCGTGCAGACCTGGCAAAAAAGCAACAGTGAGAAATCTACCCTCTGAAACCGACGAAGATGGGCAACAGAGGCTAGCTCAGGTGGCAATTTTTAAGGAAAAATAAAAGGAAGTGCGTGGAGACCTGGGGAAAAAGCAACACGGGGAAATCTACCCTCTGAAACTGAGAAAGAAGCGCAACAGAGGCTAGCTCAGGTGGCAATCTTTAAGCAAAAAAAAATAAAATAAAAAAATACAATGGCGAGGAGACCCGGTCAAAAAGCAACCCTGAAAAAGGTACCCTCTGAAACTGAGGAAGCAGGGCAACAGTGCCTAGCTCAGGTGACAATCTTTAAGCAAAAGAAACACACAAGGGCGTGGGGAGCTGGCGAAAAGGCAACACTGAGAAATCCACCCTCTGAAACGGACGAAGATGGGCAACAGAGGCTAGCTCAGGTGGCAATCTTTAAGCAAAAAAAATAAAATAAAAAAATACAATGGCGAGGAGACCCGGTCAAAAAGCAACCCTGAAAAAGGCACCCTCTGAAACTGAAGAAGCAGGGCAACAGTGCCTAGCTCAGGTGACAATCTTTAAGCAAAAGAAACACACAAGGGCGTGGGGAGCTGGCGAAAAGGCAACACTGAGAAATCCACCCTCTGAAACGGACGAAGATGGGCAACAGAGGCTAGCTCAGGTGGCAATCTTTAAGCAAAAAAAATAAAATAAAAAAATACAATGGCGAGGAGAGCCGGTCAAAAAGCAACCCTGAAAAAGGTACCCTCTGAAACTGAGGAAGCAGGGCAACAGTGCCTAGCTCAGGTGACAATCTTTAAGCAAAAGAAACACACAAGGGCGTGGGGAGCTGGCGAAAAGGCAACACTGAGAAATCCACCCTCTGAAACGGACGAAGATGGGCAACAGAGGCTAGCTCAGGTGGCAATCTTTAAGCAAAAGAAACACACAAGGGCGTGGAGACCTGGGGAAAAAGCAAGACGGAGAAATCCACCCTCTGAAACTGAGGAAGATGGGCAAGAGAGGCTACCTCAGGTGGCAATCCTTAAGCAAAAACAAAGCACAAAGGCGTGGAGCCCTGGGGACATAGCAACCCTGAAATATCTACCCTCTGAAACTGAGGAACATGGGCAAGAGAGGCTAGCTCAGGTGGCACTCGTTAAGCAAAAACAAAACACAAAGGCGTGGAGACCTGGGGAAAAAGCAACCCTGAAATATCTACCCTCTGAAACTGAGGAAGATGGGCAAGAGAGGCTGGCTTCAGGTGGCAATCTTTAAGCAAAAGAAACACACAAGGGCGTGGGGAGCTGGCGAAAAGGCAACACTGAGAAATCCACCCTCTGAAACGGACGAAGATGGGCAACAGAGGCTAGCTCAGGTGGCAATCTTTAAGCAAAAAAAATAAAATAAAAAAATACAATGGCGAGGAGAGCCGGTCAAAAAGCAACCCTGAAAAAGGTACCCTCTGAAACTGAGGAAGCAGGGCAACAGTGCCTAGCTCAGGTGACAATCTTTAAGCAAAAGAAACACACAAGGGCGTGGGGAGCTGGCGAAAAGGCAACACTGAGAAATCCACCCTCTGAAACGGACGAAGATGGGCAACAGAGGCTAGCTCAGGTGGCAATCTTTAAGCAAAAAAAATAAAATAAAAAAATACAATGGCGAGGAGACCCGGTCAAAAAGCAACCCTGAAAAAGGCACCCTCTGAAACTGAAGAAGCAGGGCAACAGTGCCTAGCTCAGGTGACAATCTTTAAGCAAAAGAAACACACAAGGGCGTGGGGAGCTGGCGAAAAGGCAACACTGAGAAATCCACCCTCTGAAACGGACGAAGATGGGCAACAGAGGCTAGCTCAGGTGGCAATCTTTAAGCAAAAAAAATAAAATAAAAAAATACAATGGCGAGGAGAGCCGGTCAAAAAGCAACCCTGAAAAAGGTACCCTCTGAAACTGAGGAAGCAGGGCAACAGTGCCTAGCTCAGGTGACAATCTTTAAGCAAAAGAAACACACAAGGGCGTGGGGAGCTGGCGAAAAGGCAACACTGAGAAATCCACCCTCTGAAACGGACTAAGATGGGCAACAGAGGCTACCTCAGGTGGCAATCCTTAAGCAAAAACAAAGCACAAAGGCGTGGAGCCCTGGGGACAAAGCAACCCTGAAATATCTACCCTCTGAAACTGAGGAACATGGGCAAGAGAGGCTAGCTCAGGTGGCACTCGTTAAGCAAAAACAAAACACAAAGGCGTGGAGACCTGGGGAAAAAGCAACCCTGAAATATCTACCCTCTGAAACTGAGGAAGATGGGCAAGAGAGGCTGGCTTCAGGTGGCAATCTTTAAGCAAAAGAAACACACAAGGGCGTGGGGAGCTGGCGAAAAGGCAACACTGAGAAATCCACCCTCTGAAACGGACGAAGATGGGCAACAGAGGCTAGCTCAGGTGGCAATCGTTAAGCAAAAGAAACACACAAGGGCGTGGAGGCCTGGGGAAAAAGCAACACGGAGAAATCCACCCTCTGAAACTGAGGAACATGGGCAAAAGAAGCTAGCTCAGGTTGCAACCTTTAAGCAGAAAAAAAACACAAGGGCGTGCAGACCTGGCAAAAAAGCAACAGTGAGAAATCTACCCTCTGAAACCGACGAAGATGGGCAACAGAGGCTAGCTCAGGTGGCAATTTTTAAGGAAAAATAAAAGGAAGTGCGTGGAGACCTGGGGAAAAAGCAACACGGGGAAATCTACCCTCTGAAACTGAGAAAGAAGCGCAACAGAGGCTAGCTCAGGTGGCAATCTTTAAGCAAAAAAAAATAAAATAAAAAAATACAATGGCGAGGAGAGCCGGTCAAAAAGCAACCCTGAAAAAGGTACCCTCTGAAACTGAAGAAGCAGGGCAACAGTGCCTAGCTCAGGTGACAATCTTTAAGCAAAAGAAACACACAAGGGCGTGGGGAGCTGGCGAAAAGGCAACACTGAGAAATCCACCCTCTGAAACGGACTAAGATGGGCAACAGAGGCTACCTCAGGTGGCAATCCTTAAGCAAAAACAAAGCACAAAGGCGTGGAGCCCTGGGGACAAAGCAACCCTGAAATATCTACCCTCTGAAACTGAGGAACATGGGCAAGAGAGGCTAGCTCAGGTGGCACTCGTTAAGCAAAAACAAAACACAAAGGCGTGGAGACCTGGGGAAAAAGCAACCCTGAAATATCTACCCTCTGAAACTGAGGAAGATGGGCAAGAGAGGCTGGCTTCAGGTGGCAATCTTTAAGCAAAAGAAACACACAAGGGCGTGGGGAGCTGGCGAAAAGGCAACACTGAGAAATCCACCCTCTGAAACGGACGAAGATGGGCAACAGAGGCTAGCTCAGGTGGCAATCGTTAAGCAAAAGAAACACACAAGGGCGTGGAGGCCTGGGGAAAAAGCAACACGGAGAAATCCACCCTCTGAAACTGAGGAACATGGGCAAAAGAAGCTAGCTCAGGTTGCAACCTTTAAGCAGAAAAAAAACACAAGGGCGTGCAGACCTGGCAAAAAAGCAACAGTGAGAAATCTACCCTCTGAAACCGACGAAGATGGGCAACAGAGGCTAGCTCAGGTGGCAATTTTTAAGGAAAAATAAAAGGAAGTGCGTGGAGACCTGGGGAAAAAGCAACACGGGGAAATCTACCCTCTGAAACTGAGAAAGAAGCGCAACAGAGGCTAGCTCAGGTGGCAATCTTTAAGCAAAAAAAAATAAAATAAAAAAATACAATGGCGAGGAGACCCGGTCAAAAAGCAACCCTGAAAAAGGTACCCTCTGAAACTGAGGAAGCAGGGCAACAGTGCCTAGCTCAGGTGACAATCTTTAAGCAAAAGAAACACACAAGGGCGTGGGGAGCTGGCGAAAAGGCAACACTGAGAAATCCACCCTCTGAAACGGACGAAGATGGGCAACAGAGGCTAGCTCAGGTGGCAATCTTTAAGCAAAAAAAATAAAATAAAAAAATACAATGGCGAGGAGAGCCGGTCAAAAAGCAACCCTGAAAAAGGTACCCTCTGAAACTGAGGAAGCAGGGCAACAGTGCCTAGCTCAGGTGACAATCTTTAAGCAAAAGAAACACACAAGGGCGTGGGGAGCTGGCGAAAAGGCAACACTGAGAAATCCACCCTCTGAAACGGACGAAGATGGGCAACAGAGGCTAGCTCAGGTGGCAATCTTTAAGCAAAAAAAATAAAATAAAAAAATACAATGGCGAGGAGAGCCGGTCAAAAAGCAACCCTGAAAAAGGTACCCTCTGAAACTGAGGAAGCAGGGCAACAGTGCCTAGCTCAGGTGACAATCTTTAAGCAAAAGAAACACACAAGGGCGTGGGGAGCTGGCGAAAAGGCAACACTGAGAAATCCACCCTCTGAAACGGACTAAGATGGGCAACAGAGGCTACCTCAGGTGGCAATCCTTAAGCAAAAACAAAGCACAAAGGCGTGGAGCCCTGGGGACAAAGCAACCCTGAAATATCTACCCTCTGAAACTGAGGAACATGGGCAAGAGAGGCTAGCTCAGGTGGCACTCGTTAAGCAAAAACAAAACACAAAGGCGTGGAGACCTGGGGAAAAAGCAACCCTGAAATATCTACCCTCTGAAACTGAGGAAGATGGGCAACAGAGGCTAGCTCAGGTGGCAATCTTTAAGCAAAAGAAACACACAAGGGCGTGGAGACCTGGGGAAAAAGCAACACGGAGAAATCCACCCTCTGAAACTGAGGAAGATGGGCAAGAGAGGCTACCTCAGGTGGCAATCCTTAAGCAAAAACAAAGCACAAAGGCGTGGAGCCCTGGGGACAAAGCAACCCTGAAATATCTACCCTCTGAAACTGAGGAACATGGGCAAGAGAGGCTAGCTCAGGTGGCACTCGTTAAGCAAAAACAAAACACAAAGGCGTGGAGACCTGGGGAATAAGCAACCCTGAAATATCTACCCTCTGAAACTGAGGAAGATGGGCAAGAGAGGCTGGCTTCAGGTGGCAATCTTTAAGCAAAAGAAACACACAAGGGCGTGGGGAGCTGGCGAAAAGGCAACACTGAGAAATCCACCCTCTGAAACGGACGAAGATGGGCAACAGAGGCTAGCTCAGGTGGCAATCGTTAAGCAAAAGAAACACACAAGGGCGTGGAGGCCTGGGGAAAAAGCAACACGGAGAAATCCACCCTCTGAAACTGAGGAACATGGGCAAAAGAAGCTAGCTCAGGTTGCAACCTTTAAGCAGAAAAAAAACACAAGGGCGTGCAGACCTGGCAAAAAAGCAACAGTGAGAAATCTACCCTCTGAAACCGACGAAGATGGGCAACAGAGGCTAGCTCAGGTGGCAATTTTTAAGGAAAAATAAAAGGAAGTGCGTGGAGACCTGGGGAAAAAGCAACACGGGGAAATCTACCCTCTGAAACTGAGAAAGAAGCGCAACAGAGGCTAGCTCAGGTGGCAATCTTTAAGCAAAAAAAAATAAAATAAAAAAATACAATGGCGAGGAGACCCGGTCAAAAAGCAACCCTGAAAAAGGTACCCTCTGAAACTGAGGAAGCAGGGCAACAGTGCCTAGCTCAGGTGACAATCTTTAAGCAAAAGAAACACACAAGGGCGTGGGGAGCTGGCGAAAAGGCAACACTGAGAAATCCACCCTCTGAAACGGACGAAGATGGGCAACAGAGGCTAGCTCAGGTGGCAATCTTTAAGCAAAAAAAATAAAATAAAAAAATACAATGGCGAGGAGACCCGGTCAAAAAGAAACCCTGAAAAAGGCACCCTCTGAAACTGAAGAAGCAGGGCAACAGTGCCTAGCTCAGGTGACAATCTTTAAGCAAAAGAAACACACAAGGGCGTGGGGAGCTGGCGAAAAGGCAACACTGAGAAATCCACCCTCTGAAACGGACGAAGATGGGCAACAGAGGCTAGCTCAGGTGGCAATCTTTAAGCAAAAAAAATAAAATAAAAAAATACAATGGCGAGGAGAGCCGGTCAAAAAGCAACCCTGAAAAAGGTACCCTCTGAAACTGAGGAAGCAGGGCAACAGTGCCTAGCTCAGGTGACAATCTTTAAGCAAAAGAAACACACAAGGGCGTGGGGAGCTGGCGAAAAGGCAACACTGAGAAATCCACCCTCTGAAACGGACGAAGATGGGCAACAGAGGCTAGCTCAGGTGGCAATCTTTAAGCAAAAAAAATAAAATAAAAAAATACAATGGCGAGGAGAGCCGGTCAAAAAGCAACCCTGAAAAAGGTACCCTCTGAAACTGAGGAAGCAGGGCAACAGTGCCTAGCTCAGGTGACAATCTTTAAGCAAAAGAAACACACAAGGGCGTGGGGAGCTGGCGAAAAGGCAACACTGAGAAATCCACCCTCTGAAACGGACTAAGATGGGCAACAGAGGCTACCTCAGGTGGCAATCCTTAAGCAAAAACAAAGCACAAAGGCGTGGAGCCCTGGGGACAAAGCAACCCTGAAATATCTACCCTCTGAAACTGAGGAACATGGGCAAGAGAGGCTAGCTCAGGTGGCACTCGTTAAGCAAAAACAAAACACAAAGGCGTGGAGACCTGGGGAAAAAGCAACCCTGAAATATCTACCCTCTGAAACTGAGGAAGATGGGCAACAGAGGCTAGCTCAGGTGGCAATCTTTAAGCAAAAGAAACACACAAGGGCGTGGAGACCTGGGGAAAAAGCAAGACGGAGAAATCCACCCTCTGAAACTGAGGAAGATGGGCAAGAGAGGCTACCTCAGGTGGCAATCCTTAAGCAAAAACAAAGCACAAAGGCGTGGAGCCCTGGGGACATAGCAACCCTGAAATATCTACCCTCTGAAACTGAGGAACATGGGCAAGAGAGGCTAGCTCAGGTGGCACTCGTTAAGCAAAAACAAAACACAAAGGCGTGGAGACCTGGGGAAAAAGCAACCCTGAAATATCTACCCTCTGAAACTGAGGAAGATGGGCAAGAGAGGCTGGCTTCAGGTGGCAATCTTTAAGCAAAAGAAACACACAAGGGCGTGGGGAGCTGGCGAAAAGGCAACACTGAGAAATCCACCCTCTGAAACGGACGAAGATGGGCAACAGAGGCTAGCTCAGGTGGCAATCTTTAAGCAAAAAAAATAAAATAAAAAAATACAATGGCGAGGAGAGCCGGTCAAAAAGCAACCCTGAAAAAGGTACCCTCTGAAACTGAGGAAGCAGGGCAACAGTGCCTAGCTCAGGTGACAATCTTTAAGCAAAAGAAACACACAAGGGCGTGGGGAGCTGGCGAAAAGGCAACACTGAGAAATCCACCCTCTGAAACGGACGAAGATGGGCAACAGAGGCTAGCTCAGGTGGCAATCTTTAAGCAAAAAAAATAAAATAAAAAAATACAATGGCGAGGAGAGCCGGTCAAAAAGCAACCCTGAAAAAGGTACCCTCTGAAACTGAGGAAGCAGGGCAACAGTGCCTAGCTCAGGTGACAATCTTTAAGCAAAAGAAACACACAAGGGCGTGGGGAGCTGGCGAAAAGGCAACACTGAGAAATCCACCCTCTGAAACGGACTAAGATGGGCAACAGAGGCTACCTCAGGTGGCAATCCTTAAGCAAAAACAAAGCACAAAGGCGTGGAGCCCTGGGGACAAAGCAACCCTGAAATATCTACCCTCTGAAACTGAGGAACATGGGCAAGAGAGGCTAGCTCAGGTGGCACTCGTTAAGCAAAAACAAAACACAAAGGCGTGGAGACCTGGGGAAAAAGCAACCCTGAAATATCTACCCTCTGAAACTGAGGAAGATGGGCAACAGAGGCTAGCTCAGGTGGCAATCTTTAAGCAAAAGAAACACACAAGGGCGTGGAGACCTGGGGAAAAAGCAAGACGGAGAAATCCACCCTCTGAAACTGAGGAAGATGGGCAAGAGAGGCTACCTCAGGTGGCAATCCTTAAGCAAAAACAAAGCACAAAGGCGTGGAGCCCTGGGGACATAGCAACCCTGAAATATCTACCCTCTGAAACTGAGGAACATGGGCAAGAGAGGCTAGCTCAGGTGGCACTCGTTAAGCAAAAACAAAACACAAAGGCGTGGAGACCTGGGGAAAAAGCAACCCTGAAATATCTACCCTCTGAAACTGAGGAACATGGGCAAGAGAGGCTGGCTTCAGGTGGCAAACGTTAAGCAAAAGAAACACACAAGGGCGTGGAGACCTGGGGAAACAGCAACACGGAGATATCGACCCTCTGAAACTCAGGAAGATGGGCAAGAGAGGCTAGCTCAGGTGGCAATCGTTAAGCAAAAACAAAACCCAAAGGCGTGGAAACCTGGGGAAAAAGCAACCCTGAAATATCTACCCTCTGAAACTGAGGAAGATGGGCAAGAGAGGCTGGCTTCAGGTGGCAATCTTTAAGCAAAAGAAACACACAAGGGCGTGGGGAGCTGGGGAAAAGGCAACACTGAGAAATCCACCCTCTGAAACGGACAGAGATGGGCAACAGAGGCTAGCTCAGGTGGCAATCGTTAAGCAAAAGAAACACACAAGGGCGTGGAGGCCTGGGGAAAAAGCAACACGGAGAAATCCACCCTCTGAAACTGAGGAACATGGGCAAAAGAAGCTAGCTCAGGTTGCAACCTTTAAGCAGAAAAAAAACACAAGGGCGTGCAGACCTGGCAAAAAAGCAACAGTGAGAAATCTACCCTCTGAAACCGACGAAGATGGACAACAGAGGCTAGCTCAGGTGGCAATTTTTAAGGAAAAATAAAAGGAAGTGCGTGGAGACCTGGGGAAAAAGCAACACGGAGAAATCTACCCTCTAGAACTGAGAAAGAAGCGCAACAGAGGCTAGCTCAGGTGGCAATCTTTAAGCAAAAAAAATAAGATAAAAAAATACAATGGCGAGGAGACCCGGTCAAAAAGCAACCCTGAAAAAGGTACCTTCTGAAACTGAGGAAGCAGGGCAACAGTGCCTAGCTCAGGTGACAATCTTTAAGCAAAAGAAACACACAAGGGCGTGGGGAGCTGGCGAAAAGGCAACACTGAGAAATCCACCCTCTGAAACGGACGAAGATGGGCAACAGAGGCTAGCTCAGGTGGCAATCTTTAAGCAAAAGAAACACACAAGGGCGTGGAGACCTGGGGAAAAAGCAACACGGAGAAATCCACCCTCTGAAACTGAGGAAGATGGGCAAGAGAGGCTACCTCAGGTGGCAATCCTTAAGCAAAAACAAAGCACAAAGGCGTGGAGCCCTGGGGACAAAGCAACCCTGAAATATCTACCCTCTGAAACTGAGGAACATGGGCAAGAGAGGCTAGCTCAGGTGGCAATCGTTAAGCAAAAACAAAACACTAAGGCGTGGAGACCTGGGGAAAAAGCAACCCTGAAATATCTACCCTCTGAAACTGAGGAAGATGGGCAAGAGAGGCTGGCTTCAGGTGGCAATCTTTAAGCAAAAGAAACACACAAGGGCGTGGAGGCCTGGGGAAAAAGCAACACGGAGAAATCCACCCTCTGAAACTGAGGGACATGGGCAAAAGAAGCTAGCTCAGGTTGCAACCTTTAAGCAGAAAAAAAACACAAGGGCGTGCAGACCTGGCAAAAAAGCAACAGTGAGAAATCTACCCTCTGAAACCGACGAAGATGGACAACAGAGGCTAGCTCAGGTGGCAATTTTTAAGGAAAAATAAAAGGAAGTGCGTGGAGACCTGGGGAAAAAGCAACACGGAGAAATCTACCCTCTAGAACTGAGAAAGAAGCGCAACAGAGGCTAGCTCAGGTGGCAATCTTTAAGCAAAAAAAATAAGATAAAAAAATACAATGGCGAGGAGACCCGGTCAAAAAGCAACCCTGAAAAAGGTACCCTCTGAAACTGAGGAAGCAGGGCAACAGTGCCTAGCTCAGGTGACAATCTTTAAGCAAAAGAAACACACAAGGGCGTGGGGAGCTGGCGAAAAGGCAACACTGAGAAATCCACCCTCTGAAACGGACGAAGATGGGCAACAGAGGCTAGCTCAGGTGGCAATCTTTAAGCAAAAAAAATAAGATAAAAAAATACAATGGCGAGGAGACCCGGTCAAAAAGCAACCCTGAAAAAGGTACCCTCTGAAACTGAGGAAGCAGGGCAACAGTGCCTAGCTCAGGTGACAATCTTTAAGCAAAAGAAACACACAAGGGCGTGGGGAGCTGGCGAAAAGGCAACACTGAGAAATCCACCCTCTGAAACGGACGAAGATGGGCAACAGAGGCTAGCTCAGGTGGCAATCTTTAAGCAAAAGAAACACACAAGGGCGTGGAGACCTGGGGAAAAAGCAACACGGAGAAATCCACCCTCTGAAACTGAGGAAGATGGGCAAGAGAGGCTACCTCAGGTGGCAATCCTTAAGCAAAAACAAAGCACAAAGGCGTGGAGCCCTGGGGACAAAGCAACCCTGAAATATCTACCCTCTGAAACTGAGGAACATGGGCAAGAGAGGCTGGCTTCAGGTGGCAAACGTTAAGCAAAAGAAACACACAAGGGCGTGGAGACCTGGGGAAACAGCAACACGGAGATATCGACCCTCTGAAACTCAGGAAGATGGGCAAGAGAGGCTAGCTCAGGTGGCAATCGTTAAGCAAAAACAAAACCCAAAGGCGTGGAAACCTGGGGAAAAAGCAACCCTGAAATATCTACCCTCTGAAACTGAGGAAGATGGGCAAGAGAGGCTGGCTTCAGGTGGCAATCTTTAAGCAAAAGAAACACACAAGGGCGTGGGGAGCTGGGGAAAAGGCAACACTGAGAAATCCACCCTCTGAAACGGACAGAGATGGGCAACAGAGGCTAGCTCAGGTGGCAATCGTTAAGCAAAAGAAACACACAAGGGCGTGGAGGCCTGGGGAAAAAGCAACACGGAGAAATCCACCCTCTGAAACTGAGGAACATGGGCAAAAGAAGCTAGCTCAGGTTGCAACCTTTAAGCAGAAAAAAAACACAAGGGCGTGCAGACCTGGCAAAAAAGCAACAGTGAGAAATCTACCCTCTGAAACCGACGAAGATGGACAACAGAGGCTAGCTCAGGTGGCAATTTTTAAGGAAAAATAAAAGGAAGTGCGTGGAGACCTGGGGAAAAAGCAACACGGAGAAATCTACCCTCTAGAACTGAGAAAGACGCGCAACAGAGGCTAGCTCAGGTGGCAATCTTTAAGCAAAAAAAATAAAATAAAAAAATACAATGGCGAGGAGACCCGGTTAAAAAGCAACCCTGAAAAAGGTACCCTCTGAAACTGAGGAAGCAGGGCAACAGTGCCTAGCTCAGGTGACAATCTTTAAGCAAAAGAAACACACAAGGGCGTGGGGAGCTGGCGAAAAGGCAACACTGAGAAATCCACCCTCTGAAACGGACGAAGATGGGCAACAGAGGCTAGCTCAGGTGGCAATCTTTAAGCAAAAGAAACACACAAGGGCGTGGAGACCTGGGGAAAAAGCAACACGGAGAAATCCACCCTCTGAAACTGAGGAAGATGGGCAAGAGAGGCTACCTCAGGTGGCAATCCTTAAGCAAAAACAAAGCACAAAGGCGTGGAGCCCTGGGGACAAAGCAACCCTGAAATATCTACCCTCTGAAACTGAGGAACATGGGCAAGAGAGGCTAGCTCAGGTGGCAATCGTTAAGCAAAAACAAAACACAAAGGCGTGGAGACCTGGGGAAAAAGCAACCCTGAAATATCTACCCTCTGAAACTGAGGAAGATGGGCAAGAGAGGCTGGCTTCAGGTGGCAAACGTTAAGCAAAAGAAACACACAAGGGCGTGGAGACCTGGGGAAACAGCAACACGGAGATATCGACCCTCTGAAACTCAGGAAGATGGGCAAGAGAGGCTAGCTCAGGTGGCAATCGTTAAGCAAAAACAAAACCCAAAGGCGTGGAGACCTGGGGAAAAAGCAACCCTGAAATATCTACCCTCTGAAACTGAGGAAGATGGGCAAGAGAGGCTGGCTTCAGGTGGCAATCTTTAAGCAAAAGAAACACACAAGGGCGTGGGGAGCTGGGGAAAAGGCAACACTGAGAAATCCACCCTCTGAAACGGACAGAGATGGGCAACAGAGGCTAGCTCAGGTGGCAATCGTTAAGCAAAAGAAACACACAAGGGCGTGGAGGCCTGGGGAAAAAGCAACACGGAGAAATCCACCCTCTGAAACTGAGGAACATGGGCAAAAGAAGCTAGCTCAGGTTGCAACCTTTAAGCAGAAAAAAAACACAAGGGCGTGCAGACCTGGCAAAAAAGCAACAGTGAGAAATCTACCCTCTGAAACCGACGAAGATCGACAACAGAGGCTAGCTCAGGTGGCAATTTTTAAGGAAAAATAAAAGGAAGTGCGTGGAGACCTGGGGAAAAAGCAACACGGAGAAATCTACCCTCTAGAACTGAGAAAGAAGCGCAACAGAGGCTAGCTCAGGTGGCAATCTTTAAGCAAAAAAAATAAAATAAAAAAATACAATGGCGAGGAGACCCGGTCAAAAAGCAACCCTGAAAAAGGTACCCTCTGAAACTGAGGAAGCAGGGCAACAGTGCCTAGCTCAGGTGACAATCTTTAAGCAAAAGAAACACACAAGGGCGTGGGGAGCTGGCGAAAAGGCAACACTGAGAAATCCACCCTCTGAAACGGACGAAGATGGGCAACAGAGGCTAGCTCAGGTGGCAATCTTTAAGCAAAAAAAATAAGATAAAAAAATACAATGGCGAGGAGACCCGGTCAAAAAGCAACCCTGAAAAAGGTACCCTCTGAAACTGAGGAAGCAGGGCAACAGTGCCTAGCTCAGGTGACAATCTTTAAGCAAAAGAAACACACAAGGGCGTGGGGAGCTGGCGAAAAGGCAACACTGAGAAATCCACCCTCTGAAACGGACGAAGATGGGCAACAGAGGCTAGCTCAGGTGGCAATCTTTAAGCAAAAGAAACACACAAGGGCGTGGAGACCTGGGGAAAAAGCAACACGGAGAAATCCACCCTCTGAAACTGAGGAAGATGGGCAAGAGAGGCTACCTCAGGTGGCAATCCTTAAGCAAAAACAAAGCACAAAGGCGTGGAGCCCTGGGGACAAAGCAACCCTGAAATATCTACCCTCTGAAACTGAGGAACATGGGCAAGAGAGGCTAGCTCAGGTGGCACTCGTTAAGCAAAAACAAAACACAAAGGCGTGGAGACCTGGGGAAAAAGCAACCCTGAAATATCTACCCTCTGAAACTGAGGAAGATGGGCAAGAGAGGCTGGCTTCAGGTGGCAATCTTTAAGCAAAAGAAACACACAAGGGCGTGGGGAGCTGGCGAAAAGGCAACACTGAGAAATCCACCCTCTGAAACGGACGAAGATGGGCAACAGAGGCTAGCTCAGGTGGCAATCGTTAAGCAAAAGAAACACACAAGGGCGTGGAGGCCTGGGGAAAAAGCAACACGGAGAAATCCACCCTCTGAAACTGAGGAACATGGGCAAAAGAAGCTAGCTCAGGTTGCAACCTTTAAGCAGAAAAAAAACACAAGGGCGTGCAGACCTGGCAAAAAAGCAACAGTGAGAAATCTACCCTCTGAAACCGACGAAGATGGACAACAGAGGCTAGCTCAGGTGGCAATTTTTAAGGAAAAATAAAAGGAAGTGCGTGGAGACCTGGGGAAAAAGCAACACGGGGAAATCTACCCTCTGAAACTGAGAAAGAAGCGCAACAGAGGCTAGCTCAGGTGGCAATCTTTAAGCAAAAAAAAATAAAATAAAAAAATACAATGGCGAGGAGACCCGGTCAAAAAGCAACCCTGAAAAAGGTACCCTCTGAAACTGAGGAAGCAGGGCAACAGTGCCTAGCTCAGGTGACAATCTTTAAGCAAAAGAAACACACAAGGGCGTGGGGAGCTGGCGAAAAGGCAACACTGAGAAATCCACCCTCTGAAACGGACGAAGATGGGCAACAGAGGCTAGCTCAGGTGGCAATCTTTAAGCAAAAAAAATAAAATAAAAAAATACAATGGCGAGGAGACCCGGTCAAAAAGCAACCCTGAAAAAGGCACCCTCTGAAACTGAAGAAGCAGGGCAACAGTGCCTAGCTCAGGTGACAATCTTTAAGCAAAAGAAACACACAAGGGCGTGGGGAGCTGGCGAAAAGGCAACACTGAGAAATCCACCCTCTGAAACGGACGAAGATGGGCAACAGAGGCTAGCTCAGGTGGCAATCTTTAAGCAAAAAAAATAAAATAAAAAAATACAATGGCGAGGAGAGCCGGTCAAAAAGCAACCCTGAAAAAGGTACCCTCTGAAACTGAGGAAGCAGGGCAACAGTGCCTAGCTCAGGTGACAATCTTTAAGCAAAAGAAACACACAAGGGCGTGGGGAGCTGGCGAAAAGGCAACACTGAGAAATCCACCCTCTGAAACGGACGAAGATGGGCAACAGAGGCTAGCTCAGGTGGCAATCTTTAAGCAAAAAAAATAAAATAAAAAAATACAATGGCGAGGAGAGCCGGTCAAAAAGCAACCCTGAAAAAGGTACCCTCTGAAACTGAGGAAGCAGGGCAACAGTGCCTAGCTCAGGTGACAATCTTTAAGCAAAAGAAACACACAAGGGCGTGGGGAGCTGGCGAAAAGGCAACACTGAGAAATCCACCCTCTGAAACGGACTAAGATGGGCAACAGAGGCTACCTCAGGTGGCAATCCTTAAGCAAAAACAAAGCACAAAGGCGTGGAGCCTTGGGGACAAAGCAACCCTGAAATATCTACCCTCTGAAACTGAGGAACATGGGCAAGAGAGGCTAGCTCAGGTGGCACTCGTTAAGCAAAAACAAAACACAAAGGCGTGGAGACCTGGGGAAAAAGCAACCCTGAAATATCTACCCTCTGAAACTGAGGAAGATGGGCAACAGAGGCTAGCTCAGGTGGCAATCTTTAAGCAAAAGAAACACACAAGGGCGTGGAGACCTGGGGAAAAAGCAAGACGGAGAAATCCACCCTCTGAAACTGAGGAAGATGGGCAAGAGAGGCTACCTCAGGTGGCAATCCTTAAGCAAAAACAAAGCACAAAGGCGTGGAGCCCTGGGGACATAGCAACCCTGAAATATCTACCCTCTGAAACTGAGGAACATGGGCAAGAGAGGCTAGCTCAGGTGGCACTCGTTAAGCAAAAACAAAACACAAAGGCGTGGAGACCTGGGGAAAAAGCAACCCTGAAATATCTACCCTCTGAAACTGAGGAAGATGGGCAAGAGAGGCTGGCTTCAGGTGGCAATCTTTAAGCAAAAGAAACACACAAGGGCGTGGGGAGCTGGCGAAAAGGCAACACTGAGAAATCCACCCTCTGAAACGGACGAAGATGGGCAACAGAGGCTAGCTCAGGTGGCAATCTTTAAGCAAAAAAAATAAAATAAAAAAATACAATGGCGAGGAGAGCCGGTCAAAAAGCAACCCTGAAAAAGGTACCCTCTGAAACTGAGGAAGCAGGGCAACAGTGCCTAGCTCAGGTGACAATCTTTAAGCAAAAGAAACACACAAGGGCGTGGGGAGCTGGCGAAAAGGCAACACTGAGAAATCCACCCTCTGAAACGGACGAAGATGGGCAACAGAGGCTAGCTCAGGTGGCAATCTTTAAGCAAAAAAAATAAAATAAAAAAATACAATGGCGAGGAGAGCCGGTCAAAAAGCAACCCTGAAAAAGGTACCCTCTGAAACTGAGGAAGCAGGGCAACAGTGCCTAGCTCAGGTGACAATCTTTAAGCAAAAGAAACACACAAGGGCGTGGGGAGCTGGCGAAAAGGCAACACTGAGAAATCCACCCTCTGAAACGGACTAAGATGGGCAACAGAGGCTACCTCAGGTGGCAATCCTTAAGCAAAAACAAAGCACAAAGGCGTGGAGCCCTGGGGACAAAGCAACCCTGAAATATCTACCCTCTGAAACTGAGGAACATGGGCAAGAGAGGCTAGCTCAGGTGGCACTCGTTAAGCAAAAACAAAACACAAAGGCGTGGAGACCTGGGGAAAAAGCAACCCTGAAATATCTACCCTCTGAAACTGAGGAAGATGGGCAACAGAGGCTAGCTCAGGTGGCAATCTTTAAGCAAAAGAAACACACAAGGGCGTGGAGACCTGGGGAAAAAGCAAGACGGAGAAATCCACCCTCTGAAACTGAGGAAGATGGGCAAGAGAGGCTACCTCAGGTGGCAATCCTTAAGCAAAAACAAAGCACAAAGGCGTGGAGCCCTGGGGACATAGCAACCCTGAAATATCTACCCTCTGAAACTGAGGAACATGGGCAAGAGAGGCTAGCTCAGGTGGCACTCGTTAAGCAAAAACAAAACACAAAGGCGTGGAGACCTGGGGAAAAAGCAACCCTGAAATATCTACCCTCTGAAACTGAGGAACATGGGCAAGAGAGGCTGGCTTCAGGTGGCAAACGTTAAGCAAAAGAAACACACAAGGGCGTGGAGACCTGGGGAAACAGCAACACGGAGATATCGACCCTCTGAAACTCAGGAAGATGGGCAAGAGAGGCTAGCTCAGGTGGCAATCGTTAAGCAAAAACAAAACCCAAAGGCGTGGAAACCTGGGGAAAAAGCAACCCTGAAATATCTACCCTCTGAAACTGAGGAAGATGGGCAAGAGAGGCTGGCTTCAGGTGGCAATCTTTAAGCAAAAGAAACACACAAGGGCGTGGGGAGCTGGGGAAAAGGCAACACTGAGAAATCCACCCTCTGAAACGGACAGAGATGGGCAACAGAGGCTAGCTCAGGTGGCAATCGTTAAGCAAAAGAAACACACAAGGGCGTGGAGGCCTGGGGAAAAAGCAACACGGAGAAATCCACCCTCTGAAACTGAGGAACATGGGCAAAAGAAGCTAGCTCAGGTTGCAACCTTTAAGCAGAAAAAAAACACAAGGGCGTGCAGACCTGGCAAAAAAGCAACAGTGAGAAATCTACCCTCTGAAACCGACGAAGATGGACAACAGAGGCTAGCTCAGGTGGCAATTTTTAAGGAAAAATAAAAGGAAGTGCGTGGAGACCTGGGGAAAAAGCAACACGGAGAAATCTACCCTCTAGAACTGAGAAAGAAGCGCAACAGAGGCTAGCTCAGGTGGCAATCTTTAAGCAAAAAAAATAAGATAAAAAAATACAATGGCGAGGAGACCCGGTCAAAAAGCAACCCTGAAAAAGGTACCCTCTGAAACTGAGGAAGCAGGGCAACAGTGCCTAGCTCAGGTGACAATCTTTAAGCAAAAGAAACACACAAGGGCGTGGGGAGCTGGCGAAAAGGCAACACTGAGAAATCCACCCTCTGAAACGGACGAAGATGGGCAACAGAGGCTAGCTCAGGTGGCAATCTTTAAGCAAAAGAAACACACAAGGGCGTGGAGACCTGGGGAAAAAGCAACACGGAGAAATCCACCCTCTGAAACTGAGGAAGATGGGCAAGAGAGGCTACCTCAGGTGGCAATCCTTAAGCAAAAACAAAGCACAAAGGCGTGGAGCCCTGGGGACAAAGCAACCCTGAAATATCTACCCTCTGAAACTGAGGAACATGGGCAAGAGAGGCTAGCTCAGGTGGCAATCGTTAAGCAAAAACAAAACACTAAGGCGTGGAGACCTGGGGAAAAAGCAACCCTGAAATATCTACCCTCTGAAACTGAGGAAGATGGGCAAGAGAGGCTGGCTTCAGGTGGCAATCTTTAAGCAAAAGAAACACACAAGGGCGTGGAGGCCTGGGGAAAAAGCAACACGGAGAAATCCACCCTCTGAAACTGAGGGACATGGGCAAAAGAAGCTAGCTCAGGTTGCAACCTTTAAGCAGAAAAAAAACACAAGGGCGTGCAGACCTGGCAAAAAAGCAACAGTGAGAAATCTACCCTCTGAAACCGACGAAGATGGACAACAGAGGCTAGCTCAGGTGGCAATTTTTAAGGAAAAATAAAAGGAAGTGCGTGGAGACCTGGGGAAAAAGCAACACGGAGAAATCTACCCTCTAGAACTGAGAAAGAAGCGCAACAGAGGCTAGCTCAGGTGGCAATCTTTAAGCAAAAAAAATAAGATAAAAAAATACAATGGCGAGGAGACCCGGTCAAAAAGCAACCCTGAAAAAGGTACCCTCTGAAACTGAGGAAGCAGGGCAACAGTGCCTAGCTCAGGTGACAATCTTTAAGCAAAAGAAACACACAAGGGCGTGGGGAGCTGGCGAAAAGGCAACACTGAGAAATCCACCCTCTGAAACGGACGAAGATGGGCAACAGAGGCTAGCTCAGGTGGCAATCTTTAAGCAAAAAAAATAAGATAAAAAAATACAATGGCGAGGAGACCCGGTCAAAAAGCAACCCTGAAAAAGGTACCCTCTGAAACTGAGGAAGCAGGGCAACAGTGCCTAGCTCAGGTGACAATCTTTAAGCAAAAGAAACACACAAGGGCGTGGGGAGCTGGCGAAAAGGCAACACTGAGAAATCCACCCTCTGAAACGGACGAAGATGGGCAACAGAGGCTAGCTCAGGTGGCAATCTTTAAGCAAAAGAAACACACAAGGGCGTGGAGACCTGGGGAAAAAGCAACACGGAGAAATCCACCCTCTGAAACTGAGGAAGATGGGCAAGAGAGGCTACCTCAGGTGGCAATCCTTAAGCAAAAACAAAGCACAAAGGCGTGGAGCCCTGGGGACAAAGCAACCCTGAAATATCTACCCTCTGAAACTGAGGAACATGGGCAAGAGAGGCTGGCTTCAGGTGGCAAACGTTAAGCAAAAGAAACACACAAGGGCGTGGAGACCTGGGGAAACAGCAACACGGAGATATCGACCCTCTGAAACTCAGGAAGATGGGCAAGAGAGGCTAGCTCAGGTGGCAATCGTTAAGCAAAAACAAAACCCAAAGGCGTGGAAACCTGGGGAAAAAGCAACCCTGAAATATCTACCCTCTGAAACTGAGGAAGATGGGCAAGAGAGGCTGGCTTCAGGTGGCAATCTTTAAGCAAAAGAAACACACAAGGGCGTGGGGAGCTGGGGAAAAGGCAACACTGAGAAATCCACCCTCTGAAACGGACAGAGATGGGCAACAGAGGCTAGCTCAGGTGGCAATCGTTAAGCAAAAGAAACACACAAGGGCGTGGAGGCCTGGGGAAAAAGCAACACGGAGAAATCCACCCTCTGAAACTGAGGAACATGGGCAAAAGAAGCTAGCTCAGGTTGCAACCTTTAAGCAGAAAAAAAACACAAGGGCGTGCAGACCTGGCAAAAAAGCAACAGTGAGAAATCTACCCTCTGAAACCGACGAAGATGGACAACAGAGGCTAGCTCAGGTGGCAATTTTTAAGGAAAAATAAAAGGAAGTGCGTGGAGACCTGGGGAAAAAGCAACACGGAGAAATCTACCCTCTAGAACTGAGAAAGACGCGCAACAGAGGCTAGCTCAGGTGGCAATCTTTAAGCAAAAAAAATAAAATAAAAAAATACAATGGCGAGGAGACCCGGTTAAAAAGCAACCCTGAAAAAGGTACCCTCTGAAACTGAGGAAGCAGGGCAACAGTGCCTAGCTCAGGTGACAATCTTTAAGCAAAAGAAACACACAAGGGCGTGGGGAGCTGGCGAAAAGGCAACACTGAGAAATCCACCCTCTGAAACGGACGAAGATGGGCAACAGAGGCTAGCTCAGGTGGCAATCTTTAAGCAAAAGAAACACACAAGGGCGTGGAGACCTGGGGAAAAAGCAACACGGAGAAATCCACCCTCTGAAACTGAGGAAGATGGGCAAGAGAGGCTACCTCAGGTGGCAATCCTTAAGCAAAAACAAAGCACAAAGGCGTGGAGCCCTGGGGACAAAGCAACCCTGAAATATCTACCCTCTGAAACTGAGGAACATGGGCAAGAGAGGCTAGCTCAGGTGGCAATCGTTAAGCAAAAACAAAACACAAAGGCGTGGAGACCTGGGGAAAAAGCAACCCTGAAATATCTACCCTCTGAAACTGAGGAAGATGGGCAAGAGAGGCTGGCTTCAGGTGGCAAACGTTAAGCAAAAGAAACACACAAGGGCGTGGAGACCTGGGGAAACAGCAACACGGAGATATCGACCCTCTGAAACTCAGGAAGATGGGCAAGAGAGGCTAGCTCAGGTGGCAATCGTTAAGCAAAAACAAAACCCAAAGGCGTGGAGACCTGGGGAAAAAGCAACCCTGAAATATCTACCCTCTGAAACTGAGGAAGATGGGCAAGAGAGGCTGGCTTCAGGTGGCAATCTTTAAGCAAAAGAAACACACAAGGGCGTGGGGAGCTGGGGAAAAGGCAACACTGAGAAATCCACCCTCTGAAACGGACAGAGATGGGCAACAGAGGCTAGCTCAGGTGGCAATCGTTAAGCAAAAGAAACACACAAGGGCGTGGAGGCCTGGGGAAAAAGCAACACGGAGAAATCCACCCTCTGAAACTGAGGAACATGGGCAAAAGAAGCTAGCTCAGGTTGCAACCTTTAAGCAGAAAAAAAACACAAGGGCGTGCAGACCTGGCAAAAAAGCAACAGTGAGAAATCTACCCTCTGAAACCGACGAAGATCGACAACAGAGGCTAGCTCAGGTGGCAATTTTTAAGGAAAAATAAAAGGAAGTGCGTGGAGACCTGGGGAAAAAGCAACACGGAGAAATCTACCCTCTAGAACTGAGAAAGAAGCGCAACAGAGGCTAGCTCAGGTGGCAATCTTTAAGCAAAAAAAATAAAATAAAAAAATACAATGGCGAGGAGACCCGGTCAAAAAGCAACCCTGAAAAAGGTACCCTCTGAAACTGAGGAAGCAGGGCAACAGTGCCTAGCTCAGGTGACAATCTTTAAGCAAAAGAAACACACAAGGGCGTGGGGAGCTGGCGAAAAGGCAACACTGAGAAATCCACCCTCTGAAACGGACGAAGATGGGCAACAGAGGCTAGCTCAGGTGGCAATCTTTAAGCAAAAAAAATAAGATAAAAAAATACAATGGCGAGGAGACCCGGTCAAAAAGCAACCCTGAAAAAGGTACCCTCTGAAACTGAGGAAGCAGGGCAACAGTGCCTAGCTCAGGTGACAATCTTTAAGCAAAAGAAACACACAAGGGCGTGGGGAGCTGGCGAAAAGGCAACACTGAGAAATCCACCCTCTGAAACGGACGAAGATGGGCAACAGAGGCTAGCTCAGGTGGCAATCTTTAAGCAAAAGAAACACACAAGGGCGTGGAGACCTGGGGAAAAAGCAACACGGAGAAATCCACCCTCTGAAACTGAGGAAGATGGGCAAGAGAGGCTACCTCAGGTGGCAATCCTTAAGCAAAAACAAAGCACAAAGGCGTGGAGCCCTGGGGACAAAGCAACCCTGAAATATCTACCCTCTGAAACTGAGGAACATGGGCAAGAGAGGCTAGCTCAGGTGGCAATCTTTAAGCAAAAACAAAACACAAAGGCGTGGAGACCTGGGGAAAAAGCAACCCTGAAATATCTACCCTCTGAAACTGAGGAAGATGGGCAAGAGAGGCTGGCTTCAGGTGGCAAACGTTAAGCAAAAGAAACACACAAGGGCGTGGAGACCTGGGGAAACAGCAACACGGAGATATCGACCCTCTGAAACTCAGGAAGATGGGCAAGAGAGGCTAGCTCAGGTGGCAATCGTTAAGCAAAAACAAAACCCAAAGGCGTGGAGACCTGGGGAAAAAGCAACCCTGAAATATCTACCCTCTGAAACTGAGGAAGATGGGCAAGAGAGGCTGGCTTCAGGTGGCAATCTTTAAGCAAAAGAAACACACAAGGGCGTGGGGAGCTGGGGAAAAGGCAACACTGAGAAATCCACCCTCTGAAACGGACGAAGATGGGCAACAGAGGCTAGCTCAGGTGGCAATCGTTAAGCAAAAGAAACACACAAGGGCGTGGAGGCCTGGGGAAAAAGCAACACGGAGAAATCCACCCTCTGAAACTGAGGAACATGGGCAAAAGAAGCTAGCTCAGGTTGCAACCTTTAAGCAGAAAAAAAACACAAGGGCGTGCAGACCTGGCAAAAAAGCAACAGTGAGAAATCTACCCTCTGAAACCGACGAAGATGGACAACAGAGGCTAGCTCAGGTGGCAATTTTTAAGGAAAAATAAAAGGAAGTGCGTGGAGACCTGGGGAAAAAGCAACACGGAGAAATCTACCCTCTAGAACTGAGAAAGAAGCGCAACAGAGGCTAGCTCAGGTGGCAATCTTTAAGCAAAAAAAATAAAATAAAAAAATACAATGGCGAGGAGACCCGGTCAAAAAGCAACCCTGAAAAAGGTACCCTCTGAAACTGAGGAAGCAGGGCAACAGTGCCTAGCTCAGGTGACAATCTTTAAGCAAAAGAAACACACAAGGGCGTGGGGAGCTGGCGAAAAGGCAACACTGAGAAATCCACCCTCTGAAACGGACGAAGATGGGCAACAGAGGCTAGCTCAGGTGGCAATCTTTAAGCAAAAGAAACACACAAGGGCGTGGAGACCTGGGGAAAAAGCAACACGGAGAAATCCACCCTCTGAAACTGAGGAAGATGGGCAAGAGAGGCTACCTCAGGTGGCAATCCTTAAGCAAAAACAAAGCACAAAGGCGTGGAGCCCTGGGGACAAAGCAACCCTGAAATATCTACCCTCTGAAACTGAGGAACATGGGCAAGAGAGGCTGGCTTCGGGTGGCAAACGTTAAGCAAAAGAAACACACAAGGGCGTGGAGACCTGGGGAAACAGCAACACGGAGATATCGACCCTCTGAAACTCAGGAAGATGGGCAAGAGAGGCTAGCTCAGGTGGCAATCGTAAAGCAAAAACAAAACCCAAAGGCGTGGAAACCTGGGGAAAAAGCAACCCTGAAATATCTACCCTCTGAAACTGAGGAAGATGGGCAAGAGAGGCTGGCTTCAGGTGGCAATCTTTAAGCAAAAGAAACACACAAGGGCGTGGGGAGCTGGGGAAAAGGCAACACTGAGAAATCCACCCTCTGAAACGGACAGAGATGGGCAACAGAGGCTAGCTCAGGTGGCAATCGTTAAGCAAAAGAAACACACAAGGGCGTGGAGGCCTGGGGAAAAAGCAACACGGAGAAATCCACCCTCTGAAACTGAGGAACATGGGCAAAAGAAGCTAGCTCAGGTTGCAACCTTTAAGCAGAAAAAAAACACAAGGGCGTGCAGACCTGGCAAAAAAGCAACAGTGAGAAATCTACCCTCTGAAACCGACGAAGATGGACAACAGAGGCTAGCTCAGGTGGCAATTTTTAAGGAAAAATAAAAGGAAGTGCGTGGAGACCTGGGGAAAAAGCAACACGGAGAAATCTACCCTCTAGAACTGAGAAAGACGCGCAACAGAGGCTAGCTCAGGTGGCAATCTTTAAGCAAAAAAAATAAAATAAAAAAATACAATGGCGAGGAGACCCGGTTAAAAAGCAACCCTGAAAAAGGTACCCTCTGAAACTGAGGAAGCAGGGCAACAGTGCCTAGCTCAGGTGACAATCTTTAAGCAAAAGAAACACACAAGGGCGTGGGGAGCTGGCGAAAAGGCAACACTGAGAAATCCACCCTCTGAAACGGACGAAGATGGGCAACAGAGGCTAGCTCAGGTGGCAATCTTTAAGCAAAAGAAACACACAAGGGCGTGGAGACCTGGGGAAAAAGCAACACGGAGAAATCCACCCTCTGAAACTGAGGAAGATGGGCAAGAGAGGCTACCTCAGGTGGCAATCCTTAAGCAAAAACAAAGCACAAAGGCGTGGAGCCCTGGGGACAAAGCAACCCTGAAATATCTACCCTCTGAAACTGAGGAACATGGGCAAGAGAGGCTAGCTCAGGTGGCAATCGTTAAGCAAAAACAAAACACAAAGGCGTGGAGACCTGGGGAAAAAGCAACCCTGAAATATCTACCCTCTGAAACTGAGGAAGATGGGCAAGAGAGGCTGGCTTCAGGTGGCAAACGTTAAGCAAAAGAAACACACAAGGGCGTGGAGACCTGGGGAAACAGCAACACGGAGATATCGACCCTCTGAAACTCAGGAAGATGGGCAAGAGAGGCTAGCTCAGGTGGCAATCGTTAAGCAAAAACAAAACCCAAAGGCGTGGAGACCTGGGGAAAAAGCAACCCTGAAATATCTACCCTCTGAAACTGAGGAAGATGGGCAAGAGAGGCTGGCTTCAGGTGGCAATCTTTAAGCAAAAGAAACACACAAGGGCGTGGGGAGCTGGGGAAAAGGCAACACTGAGAAATCCACCCTCTGAAACGGACAGAGATGGGCAACAGAGGCTAGCTCAGGTGGCAATCGTTAAGCAAAAGAAACACACAAGGGCGTGGAGGCCTGGGGAAAAAGCAACACGGAGAAATCCACCCTCTGAAACTGAGGAACATGGGCAAAAGAAGCTAGCTCAGGTTGCAACCTTTAAGCAGAAAAAAAACACAAGGGCGTGCAGACCTGGCAAAAAAGCAACAGTGAGAAATCTACCCTCTGAAACCGACGAAGATCGACAACAGAGGCTAGCTCAGGTGGCAATTTTTAAGGAAAAATAAAAGGAAGTGCGTGGAGACCTGGGGAAAAAGCAACACGGAGAAATCTACCCTCTAGAACTGAGAAAGAAGCGCAACAGAGGCTAGCTCAGGTGGCAATCTTTAAGCAAAAAAAATAAAATAAAAAAATACAATGGCGAGGAGACCCGGTCAAAAAGCAACCCTGAAAAAGGTACCCTCTGAAACTGAGGAAGCAGGGCAACAGTGCCTAGCTCAGGTGACAATCTTTAAGCAAAAGAAACACACAAGGGCGTGGGGAGCTGGCGAAAAGGCAACACTGAGAAATCCACCCTCTGAAACGGACGAAGATGGGCAACAGAGGCTAGCTCAGGTGGCAATCTTTAAGCAAAAGAAACACACAAGGGCGTGGAGACCTGGGGAAAAAGCAACACGGAGAAATCCACCCTCTGAAACTGAGGAAGATGGGCAAGAGAGGCTACCTCAGGTGGCAATCCTTAAGCAAAAACAAAGCACAAAGGCGTGGAGCCCTGGGGACAAAGCAACCCTGAAATATCTACCCTCTGAAACTGAGGAACATGGGCAAGAGAGGCTAGCTCAGGTGGCAATCTTTAAGCAAAAGAAACACACAAGGGCGTGGAGACCTGGGGAAAAGGCAACACTGAGAAATCCACCCTCTGAAACGGACGAAGATGGGCAACAGAGGCTAGCTCAGGTGGCAATCGTTAAGCAAAAACAAAACCCAAAGGCGTGGAAACCTGGGGAAAAAGCAACCCTGAAATATCTACCCTCTGAAACTGAGGAAGATGGGCAAGAGAGGCTGGCTTCAGGTGGCAATCTTTAAGCAAAAGAAACACACAAGGGCGTGGAGACCTGGGGAAAAAGCAACATTCAGAAATCCACCCTCTGAAACTGAGGAAGATGGGCAACAGAGGCTACCTCAGGTGGCAATCGTTAAGCCAAAGAAACACACAAGGGTGTGGAGACCTGGGGAAAAAGCAACACGGAGAAATCCACCCTCTGAAACTGACGAACATGGGCAAAAGAAGCTAGCTCAGGTTGCAACCTTTAAGCAGAAAAAAAACACATGGGCGTGCAGACCTGGCAAAAAAGCAACAGTGAGAAATCTACCCTCTGAAACCGACGAAGATGGGCAACAGAGGCTAGCTCAGGTGGCAATTTTTAAGGAAAAATAAAAGGAAGTGCGTGGAGACCTGGGGAAAAAGCAACACGGAGAAATCTACCCTCTAGAACTGAGAAAGAAGCACAACAGAGGCTAGCTCAGGTGGCAATCTTTAAGCAAAAAAAATAAGATAAAAAAATACAATGGCGAGGAGACCCGGTGAAAAAGCAACCCTGAAAAAGGTACCCTCTGAAACTGAGGAAGCAGGGCAACAGTGCCTAGCTCAGGTGACAATCTTTAAGCAAAAGAAACACACAAGGGCGTGGGGAGCTGGCGAAAAGGCAACACTGAGAAATCCACCCTCTGAAACGGACGAAGATGGGCAACAGAGGCTACCTCAGGTGGCCATCGTTAAGCCAAAGAAACACACAAGGGTGTGGAGACCTGGGGAAAAAGCAACACGGAGAAATCCACCCTCTGAAACTGAGGAACATGGGCAAAAGAAGCTAGCTCAGGTTGCAGCCTTCAAGCAGAAAAAAAAAAGACGCAAGGGCGTGGAGAGCTGGCGAAAAAGCAACACTGAGAAATCTACCCTCTGAAACCGAAGAAGATGGGCAACAGAGGCTAGCTCAGGTGGCAATCTTTAAGCAAAAAAAAAAAAATAAAAAAATACAATGGCGAGGAGACCCGGTCAAAAAGCAACCCTGAAAAAGGTACCCTCTGAAACTGAGGAAGCAGCGCAACAGTGCCTAGCTCAGGTGACAATCTTTAAGCAAAAAAAAAAAACAAAAAACAAAAAACAAAAAACAAAACCCACAATGGAGTGGAGACCCGGGGGAAATCAACACTGAAAAATACAAAAAGAATGGAAGACCAATAGACAGAGCAGGCACTTTCACCTGGGGTGGAGGAGGTACGCATGGATGACCGATAAGCGCATGAAAAGATGTGAGCTGTTCCCTGGAAAAGCAAGTGAGAAAATTAGAGGGAGACATTGTGGGGACACATGGGTGAGACTGCCTTCTTCCAAATACCGGAACAGGATCAAACTGCTAGTCAGGTCGCGGAGAAGCCAAGTCAGTCACTCACGCCTCACTGGTGGTGAAGGGAAACGGTATGGCCTCTGTGAAAAAGGGCGTGGCGGGTTCCAAAACTGACACGCCGCGGAAACCACCACCGAAAGTGGCAACCTACATAAGCCTTTGGTGTATCTTGCCTCCTAAGAGCGTCTGTATGTAGCTGGAGCCTTGGGTCGTTAAGGCTTCCACAGTGATCTGTGGTGGGTGGGTGGGGGGGGGGGGCCTTGGGCCTTGGGGGTCTCCGCTGGACCTCCAGGAAGTCAGCTTTTGTGGAGTCCCGTGAGTCCTTCCAGGGAGGGAGGCATCCAACCCGAGGGTGGTCTGGAGGGCACCACTCCCACCACTCCCGGGGGCTGGGGCGGGGGGCGGGGTGGGGGCTGCGGCCACGTTCCTGTTCATTCACACAGAATCCGGGGCATGAATGTTCTTAGCAGCTCTGTTCCACACAGCCCCACACTGGAAACCACACAGACGTCCTGCGAGTCCCATCCCTTGCTCATGTCGCCGGGGCTCCGGAGGAGGGCCACTCTGTAAAAGCGGCCGCCAGATGGCGCCCAACGACCGGCGCGGAGGGGTCAGCGGGAGGGAACCGGGTCACCAGCCAGCGAGAGTGCACAGCCTGAGCCCACCGCCGGGTCAGGTCTCTCTCTGTCTCTGTCTCTGTCTCTGTCTCTGTCTCTGTCTCTCTCTGTCTCTGTCTCTGTCTCTGTCTCTCTCTGTCTCTCTCTCTCTCTCTTTCTCTCTGGGCCCGCTTGGGGCGGCCGGGAGGTCACCACGTGAGGCCCCAGGGTGTCCACCTCGGAGCTCCCAGGCAGCACAGGGCAACCCTGGGCGCAGAAGGAGGTGTTGGAAAATCGGCGGGGAGGGGGGTGGGGTGGGTGGGCTTGCCAGGAAGGGGACAGACTCCCCACGTGACTTCTGGGCCGGGCCGGGCGCGGGGCTGCCGGCTGGCTGACGCGGACAGAGGTGGAAAAGTCCCCGGAGATGCCACGGGGCAGGCCGGGGCTGCCGGCCCCCGCTTCCCGGAGCGGCCCGAGCACTTCCCGGGCTCCCGGGAGGACTTAGAAAATCACGGCGGGGTGGGGGGTGGGGGTCGCTGTCAAACCGAAACCATGCACGTCATCAGAGAAGGACCGTGACGACGGAGGAATTGTCCGCAGTCTGTCAGGAATTGTGTGCAGCCTGTCACTTCCGGCCCAGAGGGTCTCTCTAAGGCAGACGGACAGACAGAGCCCACAAGTCGTAGAGGAAAGGACCGAGCCGCTTGGCCGCGGAAAAGTTTACAACACAAAACAGGTCTCCCTCCGCACGGGGCCACAGCAAAGCCCAAAGACGACACACGGGGGGGAGCATGGGTGCAGATGCACGTGTGGTGATAAGAATATGGATTTCAGCAGGGCTTCCCGTCCTCATCAACAAGCAGAAGCACCCAAATGGTGGGGGTTGGGGGGCAGAGACCTCACAGCCATTCCCTCCACAAATCGAGTTCCCCGGGACATCCTCACAGCGCCGTGCTGTGAGTGTGTGTGGGTGTTTAAAATGGAGTAAATGTGGACGTGGAACTGCTCCGTGAAACCAAAATAACAACAGTCGTAGATCTTCTTTGGTCATTTAGAAAATTCTTTTTTTTTTTTTTTCCCCAGCGGTGCACGTATTTCCCTTCCAAAAAAGAAGAACGGGAAAGGAGATGTTAAAGGCAAGCAGAGAGAGGAAAACTGTTGCAAAACAAAAGCTGAGCTCCCGTCCGAGGGAGGCCTCCTCCATTGGAGGCCTAGGAAATCATTCTGACAAAATGGAGGATCTCTGTCTTTGGTGTCGATTCCCTCAGAGGTCAAGAGAAACATTTTCCAATGTCTTTATCAGGAGGAGACTAGAAGTTAGAGAAAAGTATCCTTTCGGGAGTGAGAAAAACAAATTCTGATTTTGCATCAGCTTCCCTCCGATCTTGAAACTCATTGACTTGATTCCATTCTGTCGACGGAAATAATCCGGAACCAATCTATCCGTGAAAATCGGGGTGCGTTTATTCTGAGCTGAAATGTGAGGACTGTGGCCCGGGGCCTTTCTTCCCGAAGGAAGAGAGGGTGCCCGGGAAGTGGGGTGTACAGAGTGCTTCTAGACCCCCAGAGAGGACGTTTCACATAGGATCGAAAGGTCCCTTGGATGATAGTCGCGAGACTGCTCTGTCGGCACAGCGATCGACAGACACTGCTGGGTGGCAGGTCTGTTGTCTGGGCCTGGGTGGTCACAGGGGAGCCGGATGGTCAAAGGTGAGCGCAACCATCCGCTCCTAGCCTAAGGAAAGATGCCTCTCCTTAAGGAAAGGCCCGAGCACGGGGAAGCTGCTCCTTTCCCTTAAGGGCATTGGTTCTTGCCGTAGGAAATGTGTAAAGCGGATCTACGATGCGATGCGTGCTCGACGGCCACGTCAGGCCCTTTTCGAAAAACACTGTCAGGCCGAATTAGGCCGACACCCAATGGCTTCCTCATAGACTCCCATAGATCCTATCGCTCGCCATTTCTATCTGTCCACTCGTTCCAATTTTAGGCCACTTGACCACGAACAGGCCTTTTTCTCAGATTATTTTCCCCGTGAAACTTTGATCACCTTTTCACAGACAAAACGATCTTTACTTTTTAGGCCCTCTTGCCTGAAGGCAGCCATCTCACTTTCCTTGAACACAAAGATGTTTCCCATATTCACTTTTAGTGGCTTTTTGTTTTGTTTTGTTTTGTTTTGAGGACGATGAGCCCTGAGCTAACTGCTGCCAATCCTCCTCTTTTTGCCGAGGAAGGCTGGCCCTGAGCTCACCTCCGTGCCCATCTTCCTCTATTTCATATGTGGGACGCCTACCACCACGTGGCTCGCCCAGCGGTGCCACGTCCACCCCCGGGATCCGAACTGGCGAACCCCGGGCCGGCGAAGCGGAACAGGCACACTTAACCAGCGCGCCACCGGGCCGGCCTAGTGGCTTTCATCGCATTTGTTAAGTAGATTTTTTAACCCTCACGAACCTTAATTTTGGTGAAAACTAAGAAGCCAGCAATTAGGAACTGTCCTTCCCATGAGCATTCCGTCGCTTGGCCAATGTCTAAACACTTGGCCACTTTTAGAAACATGGGATTTCATAGGTTTATCTTTTCCTTCGCTTTATTTGATTTCATCTCACTTTAGTTTTTGGGTGAGGAAGATCGGCCCTCACAGAGCTAACGCCTGTTGCCAATCTTCCGTTTTTGTTTTTTTTTTCCCCCCTCCCGATTTTTCTCCCCCAATCCCCCCCATGACATAGTTGTCTATCTTAGTTGAGGGCCCTTCCAGTTGTGGCATGTGGGACGCCGCCTCCACACGGCCCGACGAGCGGTGCCGTGTCCGTGCCGTGCCCGGGATCTGAACCGGCAAAACCCTGGGCCGCCGAAGGGGAGCTTGTGAACTTAACCACTCGGCCATGGGGCCGCCCCTGTCCGTGGACTTTTTTATCACCTGATTTCACCTCGCAAAACTTCAAAGCTTCAAGTTATCAGAGAGGTTTGGGAAGTTGTTTTTATTAATTTAATTAATTTATTTTTCGAGGAAGACGAGCCCCGAGCTGACACCTGCTGCCAATTCTCCTCTTTTTGCCCCGGGAGAGTGGTCCCGAGCTAACATCCGTGCCCATCCCCCTCCCCTTGATAGGCGGGACGCTGACCACAGCGTGGCTCGCCAAGCGGCGCCACGTCCGCACCCTGGATCCGAACCTGCGAACCCCTGGCTGACAAAACGGAACGTGCGAACTTAACCGCTGTGCCGCCGGGCTGGCCCTTCGGGAAGTTATTTTCAGGACACGGGCCATAAACTAGAATCACCGCTACAGGTTTATCGGAGCGACATCAGCGTTCGTGGTGGATTGAGTCGTCCCCTCTGTCTCTCCCCTCCAGGGCACAACCAAAGGGACGTCTATCGACCCACCCACCAAGGATTCCCCCCCCCCCCGCACGGCACAGCAGGATGCCTGAGAGATCCACGCAGCCCTACAGCGGCAAGTCACATTCGCACAGTCAAAATTCAATGGCAGAGACAAAACGTTAAGGTCAGTGAGAGGGAAGAGAATAACCGGCCCAGGAGCAACGGTGTGAAGAACACGGAGAAGACGGGTCCTAGACGCCGGGGTCCCCGGAGCAGCGATTTCATCAGAGGCCCGCAAACGTCCACGATCTCCACACCACGTTTATGGCCGACTGCGTGCGTGGGTCCTTTGGAATCGACCAGGCTACCGTCCGGGCCACTTTGGGACATCGTGTCCAGCTGCCCCGAGCGGTGGAGCTGTCGTTCAAGTGTAAGATGGGGCCCGTCCGGGGAGAGAATGGGGACGGGGAAAGGGAGGCCGCGGGAAGTCACAGAGTCTGAGGTGTTCGGGGGAGACTGACTCTTCTGAAGTGGAGGTGGTAGAAGGAGAGCAGCAGGATTTTTGGATTTTTGTTCCCTCTGTTAGGTATCTGGGTCCGGAGGAGAGTGGGGCGGGGGGGGGCGGGTGGTGGTGGTGGTGGTGGGTGTGAGGCTGAGGCGGGGCTGGTGTTTCCTTTCCGAGTCAGGTGGAAGAGCTCCTCCAGTGGAGGTTTTTAGACAAGGGGTCTGGTCTGGCAGGATGGGAGGTTGCGGGTTGAGCCACAGGGGAATCTGTCGTAGCTCAGACTCGGGCCTTTGAAGAAATAGACAGAGAGAGGAGTTTTGCTCTGTCTGTCACCGCAGCCGGCACCTCAGGAGCAACAACAGGAGGCTTCCCGAATGAGTGAAGGGGCAGGAGCCAGCGTGCCCCGTGCCTCTCTCAGCCCTGCGCCGGCAGGGAAGGAAGCAGGCAGGCAGGCCTCAGGGCTACTCCCGTCCTACTGCCCGGTGGTCCCTGTCCCGGCCCCGCCCCCACTCTCCCCCTGACCCTCACCGCTCCCCAGCCCTCTTCTCAGCCAGAGAGGCGATGGGGGGGGGGCGGTGCGGTCCCAGAACAAGTTTCCTCTCATCCGCCATCATCTTGCCACCCTGACGACTTGGCCTGAGATCCGGCCTAGGCTGTACCCTGAGATCCGGCCTAGGCTGTACCCGTGTGTGGTTTTCCTGTGGACAAGGGGGCCGGTTCACCATTTCGGAAGAAACCCCTAGCCTTCCACTGCCGAGTCGCCAGCCTGGGAGGGGGGAGGGGGGAGGGGGGAGGGGAGGTCAGGCCCATTCATTCCGATGGGCCTGGCGTCAGGGCTTCATTCAAGTGCAGGAAGCTCTCTCCCATGGCCTCGGGCTTTTTTCCATTGAACGGCTTTCTTCAATTCCCCCACCCTTAGGCCGCAGTCCACCAAGGGCCGGGAGGCAGGGAGGGAAGATGTTGGGGCAGGGTGGCTGTCTGAGAAACTCGCCTCATCTGGGGCAGAAAGAGTGCCCCCCTCCTTTCTCTAACCCTACTAGACTGCTTGAGGATCACGGACGGTTTGGCTCATCGATGAGCCCTGCGTTATGGGCCCGGCAAGCAAACTCCTAACGGGCAACCCGCCGCTCTAGGCGTGTGTGGGTTTTTTGATCTTTCACCTTCAAGTTCGCACGACATCGGTCCGTGTCCCCCGCCCCGGCTTCCCATGGGAAATCCTCCGTCTCTTTCCACAGACTCACTGGCGACTTCACACAGTGCCTGCCTCCTCCTCCTTAGGAAGGAAGGAAGGAAGGAAGGAAGGAAGGAAGGAAGGAAGGAAGGAAGGAAGGGGCTGACCCCGTGGCCGAGCGGTTGAGTTTGCACGCTCCGCTTCAGCGGCCCGGGGCTTGGAAGGTTCGGATCCTGGGCTCGGACACGGCACCGCTCATCAAACCACGCTGAGGTGGCGTCCCACACGGCAGAACCAGAGGGACCCTCAAAGAGAATATAGAACTAGGTACTGGGGTGCTCTGGGGAGAAGAAGAAGAAGGAGGAGGAATAAAAAGAAAAGAAAAGATTGGCAATGAGCTCGGGTGCCAGTCTTTAAAAAAAAAAAAAAAAAGAGGAAGAAAGATGGACAAACAGGAACGAATCCCACTGACGGCACCTCCAAATGGTGGGGGGCAGGGGGGTGGGGGGGGTGGGGAGTGGCATCATCGGGCCAAGGGTGACTCTAAGCGTGATCCCGCGGTTGTGTTATTTGACATTTTATCGAATCGATTTATTATTTTATTTTTGAGGAAGATGAGCCCTGAGCGAACATCTGCCACCAATCCTCCTCTGTCGGCCGAGGAAGACTGGCCCTGAGCTGACATCCGTGCCCATCCCCCTCTACTTTCCAGGTGGGACGCCTGCCACAGCGTGGCTCGCCAAGCGGTGCCGGGTCCTGCGCCCGGGATCCGGACCGGCGAACCCGGGGCCGGCGGAGCAGAACGTGCGAACTTCACCGCCGCGCCACCGGGCCGGCCCCCGGAGTTGTTTTGAAAATCCAGTAAGGGGCTGGCCCCGTGGCCGAGTGGTTAAGTTCGCGCGCTCCGCTGCAGGCAGCCCAGTGTTTCATCGGTTCGTTCGGATCCCGGGCGCGGACACGGCACTGCTCATCAAACCACGCTGAGGCGGCGTCCCACATACCACCGCTAGAAGGACCCACCGCGAAGAACACACAACTACGTACCGGGGGGCTTTGGGGAGAAAAAGGAAAGACAAAAAATAAAATCTTCCAAACTCCAATAAAACTTTGAGTGAAGACGACGAGGAGGATGCGAAACGTATCTCACGCCTCCGAGCCGAGCCGTCCGTTTAGGTTTAGGAAGGGGGACGAGGACCCTTTGTAAGCGACATCCCTTTTTAAGCACCATTCTAAACCACAGAACAGAACTCCCTCTCCTCGACCCGGAGCAAGGAGGTTCCTGGGTGTGTCAGAGAGGGTCACGTCCTCTGCAGCACGAACGAACCGCCAGGGTTCGGCCACGGGAAAGAATTTCTTCCTCTCCAGGGGGACTAAAAGTCACCGACGGCAGCGGGCGTAGGTGCTATCCTTCCCGTCCAGGAAAGGCAGGGAGAACTTCAGCCGTGAAGAGAAGGAGGTCTTCCTCACTCCCCGTTTTGGGAGGGCCCCTTTGGCAGGGGAGTTTTGTCTCCTGATTTCAAGTCAGGAAGAAAAGGGAGAGAGAGAGAGAGAGAGAGAGAGAGAGAGAGTGTGTGTCCTTCTCGTGCCAGGTCGGTCTGAGGGGGACCTCCTCTGGTTTCCTCCCTTCCCAGGGAACGCCGTTCGCTCCTTCTTCTAGAAAAAGCTCCCAAAGCACCACCGCCCAGGATGGTCGACCTACGCCCATCGTCCCTGCTTTCCCAATCATTTCTACCGCGACAGAGGGACAGAGGCCCCTGCCCCATCCCCATCCCCACCCCCACCCCCATCGCCTGCCTCCTTGATGGCCAAAGGAGCTGCCTCTGAGAATGGAACGGGGCTTGGAAACCTTCTAGAGGGGTGACTCTCACCTGCCTGCCTGCTGGGAAAAGCACCACGCTGTCCATCGGACTGCTCTTTTGGGCAAACGTAGGCGTGCCACATAGCGATCGACAGCTATGGCGGGGGGGGGGGCGGGGTGGCGTGGTGGTGCCCAGGATCCACGACACGTGACGGCTGCGGAGCACGACAGCCCTAAGACCTTGAGGGAGACGGGGTGGCGCGTGAATCCTTTCGGAACGAGAACGACAGGAAACGCTGACGGGGACGTGTTCTCCTCTCGAGAACACACCAACGCCTCGCACGGTGTCTGACCCGGGGTGCCTCTGACTTTTGTCATCAGAGACGATCCTCTCGACCGCCCCTCACGCTTTGGGGAAAAGGGGAGAGGGACTCGGTAGCACGGGAAAAGCCATCCATCCGCCCTTCCTTTCCGTCTTCACGGCTCCTTCTCGTGGAAAACGAGGAAGCCGTCCGGAGGAACGGAACACTGACCCGGGCCAAAGCGTGGCCCAGCCTGAGCCTCCAAAACCTTCTGCTTAGTGAGAGGTGCCAGACATCCAAGGCGACCTACGTTGCGATTCCACACAGAGGAGAGAGCTAGAACGGTCCAACCCTAGAGGGCGACAGCAGATGGCGGCGGCGGCGGCGGCGGCAGCGGTGGTGGTGATCGTGGTGGGGCAGATCCGGGAGTGGGGCCGTTTTTTCTTTCGGGGGGAGGGGATGGAAACGGAAACCTTCTGGAAATAGATAGCCATGACGGATGCGCCACCTTGGGGAGAGAGACTCCCGAAGGCCACTGGCTTGTGCCCCGTGGAAAGGATGGATTCGGTGGGATGGGAATTCTACCTCCGTGTAGAGCGTGTGGTAAACCA
>NW_027225531.1:432500-435000 GCF_041296235.1 Equus asinus
GTCTCGGAGGGCGCGGCGGCGGCGGCGGCGGCGGCCGCCGCCGCGCGCGGGAAGCCCGCGAGCGAGGCGGGGGAGCGACGGAGAGACGAGCGCCGCGGAGGAGGACCCCGGGCGCGCGAGGCCACGGCCGACGTCCGCCCGGCCTTCCGCCCCGCCCCGCCCCCCCGCCACGACCGACCCCCGAAGGAGGGCGGGCGGGCGGGCGAGCGGGCGGGCGGAGAGACGCGGGCGGGCGGACGGGGGCACGAGCCGGCGGCACGGGCGAGGGGCCCCGCCGGGGAGGAGGGGGGCGGAGCGGGACGCCGCCACGCGCACGGCGGACGCGTCGCGGCGACGCGTGGGAGGAGAGGGCGGAGGGGCGGCGGCGGGCGCGGCGGGGCCGGCGGTCGCCCCCGACCGCCGACCTTACCCGCGCGCGTCCCACCGCCTCCCGACACCCGCCCCTCCGCCGCGAGCCGCCACGGCCCGTCGGGCGGCGGACGCGGCGCCCGCCCGCCCGCCCGGGGCTCGGGGCACACGGCGCGGCGCGGCCGCGACCCAGGGGAGGGCGCGCGGCGGCGGACGACGCCGCGGCGTCCCGCGGGTCACCGCCGGGGCACGCGTCCCCGGGGCGCGGCCCCGCGCACGCGACTCGGCCTCGGCGCGAGCCACCCCGACGGGGCGAGGCCGGGGAGGGGTCACGGTCCGGGACCCGGGCGCGCCGGGGACCGGCGAGGGGCCGGCCGGACGCACCGGGACGGACCGCCGACGGGGGCGAGCGGCGACCGGACAGGCGGCCCGGACGCGGGCCCCCCGAACCCGGCGGCCCCGACCGCGCGCCGCGGGACCCGTCTCGTCCCCGCCCCGGCCACCCCGAGGCCGCGTGCGGCGCGAGGGAGCCCCCGAAGGCACCGTGGCGGCCACGGGCACCTCGGCGCGAGCTCTCGCGTCTGTCTCTCCCTCGACTCGCGGGCGGCGGCCCCCACCCCGGGACCCCGCGCGGCGCCGCCGCCGCTGACCCCCACGCGCCTCCGACGACCGGGCGCCGGGGCGCGTGGGAGGAGGGGCGGGCGCGCGGGGCGGAGGAGGGGCACCGCGTCTGCACTTAGGGGGACGGAGGGCCCGGGGCGGGCCCTGCGAGAGACCCCCAGCCGCGCACCCCGGGGCAGGCGACACCCACCCCGGGGGCGATTGATCGTCAAGCGACGCTCAGACAGGCGTAGCCCCGGGAGGAACCCGGGGCCGCAAGTGCGTTCGAAGTGTCGATGATCAATGTGTCCTGCAATTCACATTAATTCTCGCAGCTAGCTGCGTTCTTCATCGACGCACGAGCCGAGTGATCCACCGCTAAGAGTCGTACGAGTTTGAACGGCGGGGTCCCCCCGCAGGGCGGGGGAAGAGCCCGCCCCTGGCACGGCACATCCCCGGAGGGTGCCTCCGGCCGGCCAGAAAGGCACAACGAGACCAGACTCCGTGAGGCCGGAAGGTTGGACGACGGGGCGTCCGGCACGGGCCCCGCGGGGCCGTGCTCGGACACCCCACAGGCGCCCGGGGGCTCCCGCCTCGCCCGAGGACGCGGGGGCGCGCACACGCCCGCGCGCGCACGCGACGACACGACGGCCGCCGGGGACGCCCCCTCCCGACGGCCGCCGCGACGGCGGCGCGGCGCGGCACGGCGCGGCGCCCCGGCCCGGCGAGGCGGAGTCTGGGGGAGAAGGGCCAGGCCTCCCGACTCCCCGCGGGCCCGACCGCCCCGACCCAAGGCGGACGGGCGAGGCCCCCCAGGGGTCTTTAAACCTCCGCGCCGGGACGCGCTAGGTACCTGGATGGGGGGAAGCCAAAGCAACGGACGAGGCGGAGCGGGTAGTGCCGCGCGGCCACCGCCTCGACGCCGCCCGCGCCGCCCGCGGCCACCCGGGGACGGACGCAGGCCTCGGCGCTGCCCGCCCGTGACCGAACCCCACACCGCCGGGCGCCGCCGACCGACGAGCCCACCGCGCCCGCGGCCCCCTCGACGCCGGGCGTGCCCCCCTCGCGTCCGACGCACGCCACCAGACCCGACCCGACTTTCCCCCGGGGACCCTCCCCGCACCCGCGTCCCAGGCCCCTCGCCACGGAGGGCGAGGGGCTGCGGCGGGGAAGCGGGGAGCGAGCGGACAGGGCGGGGGTGGTGGGCGGACGTGGCCGGCCGGACGCGGGCGCCCGGGGCGCCGAGGGCGGGCGGAGACGCGGAGGCACCGTCGGACGGACGACGACGCCGACGGCCGGGGAACGGCCCAGGGCGGGCGACGGGAGGCGGCGGGCGGCGGGCACCCCGCGTGAGCCGAGGCTCCGAGGCCCCCGGGGGACCTGACCCCGGGGACTCCGCGGGGGCTCGCGCCGCCACGCCGCCCTTCCCGAGACGCGCCGAGGGCGCCGCCGCCCGCGAGAGCGGGGGACGGACGGCGCCGGAGACGGAGGCGCGGCGCGACAACGCCGGCCCGCCTCGCGGGAGACCGGAGGGCGCGGGGACGGACGCGCC
>NW_027225531.1:437500-462500 GCF_041296235.1 Equus asinus
AGAGCCGGACCGAGGCCCGACCCCCCGCCCCCGGGGGTGGCGCGGCGCGCCGGCGGCCGGTCACGACGGCTGGCCGGGACCCGACCCGCGCTGCGACAGACACGCGCGCGCCAGAACGGGGCGCCGCGGGAGACGGTCCCCCGCCCGCACGCAACGTCGCCGTCGCGCGGGTGGCGGCGGCAGACACGGAGGAGGCCGCAGCGGCCCCGGGAAGCGAGTCGCGCTCGGGGCGGGGCCCCGGTCGGGCAGCCAGAACAGGCGATGACGGGGAAGGGCTCGGGAGAAGGCCGGCGGCGGCGAGGGCCGAGGCGCCGGAGAGGCGGCGGCGGAAGGGCCGCGGCCCGCCGAGAGACGCGCTCGGGGCGAAGGAGGGAAGACAGAACCTCCCGAGGCAAGTCGGCCGCCGGAGCACACACGGGGTCTCACCGCCAGGGGCCTCCAGCACCAGGGGCGGTCCCGCGGCGCCCGGAACGGCGACTGGCCCCGTCGCCCCACGCGCAGCTCACGGGGGCTCGGCCCCGCCACGGCCAGGGCTCTCCCGCACACGGCGCCAGCGTCCCGCGCCGGGCGCCTGGCGCGCGGGCCCCACCCGACCGGAGCCGAGAGCACTTCGCCCGGGGCCACCACCGGCCTCGGTGGCCGGAGGCGACACCCGCACGGCGAGGCCCACTTCGGTCCCGGCCGGTGGGCGGCGCGGCCAGGCGTCTGCCCGGGCGGGGGAGCACCGGGGGCAGCGGGGAGCGCGGCGCGCGCCTCGACGGAGGGAGCACGGGCTCGCGGGAAGGCTCCCGGGGACGGCCTCGGGCGCGGACGGGCCACCAGGAAAACACACGCGGGATCCCACCGCCAACGACACGCGAGGGCGGTCCCACGACGCCTGGGACGCCGGCCGGCCTCAGCCACCCCTCGGCCTCCCGCGGGCCCGGCCCCACCGCCGGGGCCTACGTGAGGCGCCCCCGCCGCCGGGGGCCGCCCCGTCCACCCAGCCACCCGTCTGCCTGTCTGGTCTGCTCCGGGGCCCACGTCCCGAGGGAACGCGCCCGAGAGCGGCGGCGGCCCCCACCCATGCCCGCACGCCACCACCGGCTGCGGCTCGGGACGGGAGCGAGCGGAGAGCCAGCCGCTCGCGGCGGGGCGGAGCCCGGACGGGGCCGGGCCCTCTCCCCGCCCCAGCGCGCGACGGGAGAACCACGCGCACGCTCGCGCACACGCGCGGCCCCGCGCCCGACGACGGCCCGGCCGGGCGTGACCCTCCCCCGACTCGGAGGGGGGAGGCGCCGGCCGCGGTAGGCAAAGAGCAGCTCTGCCCACGCGCCACGGTGGTGGCGTCCGTGGCTACTACGCGCAAAGGAGGGGCGGCGGCTGGGGGGTCCGGTACCCCAAGGCACCCTCTCGGATCGCTAGAGAAGGCTTTCTCACCGAGGGCGTGTCGCCCCCGCCCATCGTCCGCCATCGGGCCCACCAAGGCGCTTACAGACACCATGGCCACGCAATGCAGGAGGGGTCTGCGGTAGAGGTAAGGCCTAGAGCAAGTCGGAGCGTCCGTGGTCAGGGCCGCGAGCCCGCGCTGCCCCGGGCTCGCCATCTCTGGCCACACTGGGCTTAGCTAGGGATCTACAAGGCCCCTGTGCGGCTCCCAAGTCAGTGCCTCCCCTCAGGCCGAGAGACCAAGGGAGGCAGAGACTGGGACGGAGGTGCCGATCAAACAGCACCTCCCAACCAAAGAGCCAGCGCCACGCCGCTGGCTCGGCCCGCCACGGTCACTCCCACACCCGCGGGGAAACCCCAGCAAGGGGAACGCGCGGGCACGCGCCCGAGCCTGCCCGCCCCCACACGGCACGCCGTGGGGGGCGACGAGGCACCCGTCCCCCCCGAGGGGGACGAGGGGCACGCCTCCCTTACCGACTCGACCCCCCCGCTCCTCAGACACACCAGCGCAGTGGTTACCTGAGGAGGCCGACGGGAACAGGGAACGACACCGCCACTCGGCCTCGGGCGCCTGAGGGACGACCTGGAACGCTCCAGGGGCACCGCCAACGGCCTGGGGAACGCGCTCACGCGCCCGGGAAGGCGCGCGGCGCGGCGGCAACACGGCCCGCCCCACCGCGGGGAGGGCCGCCCGCGAGACACAGCCAAGAGGCACAGGCAGAGCATCCGCCGCGTCACGGAGACCCCGACACCGCCCACGCCACGAGGCACGGGGCGGGGGAGCGAGGTCGGGCCGGATTCCGCACCCCTGCCGCCTCCCACACGCCACTCGCAGCGGGGGAGAACGGGCGAGGGGACCCGCGGGCAGAGCGAGAAGAGCGGTCCCGTTCGCCATGAACGTCCGTCCCTCGTCTGGCACGGCTTAGGCCCGGCCCGGGAGAGCACAGCATCACCACATCGGTCGGCAGCATAACGCGAGGGACCCCCGAGCAAGGGAAGGCCGGCGAGGACAGCGAGCGGAGGAGCCTGCTTCAGCCTCACCGACCCCTCTCCTCCTCCAGCAAGCGCGGGCGACGACCCCAGGACGAGAACGCCTGACACGCACTGGCACGGAGCCGGTGGGATGGGGTAAGTCGCGACCGCACCCGGGTGCCGGCGGCAGGGAGTGCACGTGGTAGAGGACCCCGCGCCCCTAACCCCGCCGCCCTCGGGTACCAGAGACCGGAGGTGGCACCACGGTCGTGGGGGCGCCTGGAACGCACAAGAGCCGGCGCGCAGGCCCCAGCGGGCGGCTCAAGCGGCGGGGGTGGAAACGGGCGTCCGGTTCTCGGCCAGAGCCCGGAGCCCTCCCCGCACACGCATCCAGGCACCCGGAAGCTCTCGGGCGACTGTCACCCGAGCAGAGCGTGTCAGCACTTACCTGGCGGCACAAAACCACCCATTCGGGGGCAAGAATCGCCGCGCCCGGAGACGGGGCCCACCCACGGATCACCAGGGGAACCCCTGGATCACGGCCACGGCCACCAGACCCCAAGCACGACCCCATCGCCACCAGGCCCGGAGCTCCCGGGGCCATCTGGTCGACCCCAGAAGCGTGGCGGCAGGGGGAGCCGGGGACAGCCTCCCCGGGCCGCCCGCGCGGGCCGGGACCGGTCGGTCCCTCCCTCTGAGTCGCCGGGTCAGGACTTAGAAAAGAATTCCGCGGAGGCGCCTCCGGCGACCGGGCCCGGGGCGGGACCGTGGCTCCCGTCCCTCAGCCTGGGCTCCACCTACGCCTCGAGCCGGCCCCCTCCCGCCTCCGGACAAAGACGCGACCCGCGAAACTCGGAGAGAGAAGTCCGGTCCGACGGCCCGGACCCACCCCGGGCACGCGTCCGGGCCGGGGACGCCCTCCCCGGCCCGCCCTCGAGGGCTCCCGGGGCCGGTCCACGCTCTTCTCCAGGGCGGGACTTGGAAAAAAAAACTGCCACGGAGGAGGAGGCATCCGAGGACCGGGCCCGGTCCCCACCGCCAGAGCCAGTCGACTCGGAAGACCAGTGGGGAAAAGGCCAGCCCGGCGGCCGAGCCCGTCGCGCCCTCCACGGGCCTCCCCCGCAAGGCCCCGGCCGGTCGCCCACCTCCGGAGCGGGGCGCGGAAAGGGGATCGGCGACGCGGAAGGCCCGACCACCGGGCCGCCCTCGGGACGACGGCCGGGCACGGGACGAGCTCCCTCGCCCGTTCCCCCGCGGCGGCCCCCCACCCCCTCCCGGGGACGGAGGGGCACCGGCGGCTGCTGGTCGACCCGTCCGGGAGGCCCCACACCCCGGCCGGCACCGGGCGGCGCGGCGACAGCCACCTCCCTCAGTAGCCTGCACCTCCAATCTCCGGCGAGCGGGCGTCGCGCTCACGCCCCGGCGCCACCGGGCCAGATCCCGCCAGCGACGCCGGCCTCCCGGGACTCTGCCTCGGTCACCGCGGCCGAGTCCCGTCCCTTGGCCCGCGTCGCCGGAGCTCCGGAGGAAAGAGACGATATAAAAGCGGCCGCCAGGTGGCACCCGGCGACCGACGACCGCCTCAGCGGGACGGAGCCGGAGCGCGGGCCCGCCGGGGAGCACAGCCGGGCCGCCGGGCCGCCCGATCCCGTCCCGGAGCCCCCTCGGACCCAGCCTCCCGGCCCAGTGCGGCCCCGGGGCGTCCGCCCGCGGGCTCCCGGCCGCCAAGGCGCAGCCCCAGCCGCAGGAGGGGGACTCGGAAAAGGTTTCTCGGGCGATCACCGGGAAGGGGAAGGGGAGAGTTCCCCCCAGAGAGGCCAGGGGGCGGCCCGGGCCGGGCTGGGCCGGTGCGGCCGGGAGGCCGCCGCTTCCCGGAGCGGCTGGAGCGCCCCCGGGGTTCCCGGGAGGACTTAGAAAATCAGGGCGGGCGGGGACGGTCAAACCGAAACCAGGCACGTCATCCGAGAAGGACCGTGATGACGGGAGGAGGAAAGCTTTCCAGTCCAGAGGGCCTGTCGAAGGCAGGCGGAGAGTCTACCCGCTGAAACTGACGAAGATGGGCAAAAGAAGCTAGCTCAGGCGCCGACATTTAAGGAAATAAAAAAAAAAAAGCACGAGGGCGTGGAGAAATGGGGAAAAATCAACACTGAGAAATCTACCCTCTGAAACCGACGAAGATGGGCAACAGGGGCTAGCTCAGGTGGCAATTTTTAAGGAAAAATGAAAGGAAGTGCGTGGAGACCTGGGGAAAAAGCAACACGGAGAAATCTACCCTCTAGAACTGAGAAAGAAGCGCAACAGAGGCTAGCTCAGGTGGCAATCTTTAAGCAAAAAAAATAAAATAAAAAAATACAATGGCGAGGAGACCCGGTCAAAAAGCAACCCTGAAAAAGGTACCCTCTGAAACTGAGGAAGCAGGGCAACAGTGCCTAGCTCAGGTGACAATCTTTAAGCAAAAGAAACACACAAGGGCGTGGGGAGCTGGCGAAAAGGCAACACTGAGAAATCCACCCTCTGAAACGGACGAAGATGGGCAACAGAGGCTAGCTCAGGTGGCAATCGTTAAGCAAAAGAAACACACAAGGGCGTGGAGACCTGGGGAAAAAGCAACACGGAGAAATCCACCCTCTGAAACTGAGGAAGATGGGCAAGAGAGGCTACCTCAGGTGGCAATCCTTAAGCAAAAGCAAAGCACAAAGGCGTGGAGCCCTGGGGACAAAGCAACCCTGAAATATCTACCCTCTGAAACTGAGGAACATGGGCAAGAGAGGCTAGCTCAGGTGGCACTCGTTAAGCAAAAACAAAACCCAAAGGCGTGGAGACCTGGGGAAAAAGCAACCCTGAAATATCTACCCTCTGAAACTGAGGAAGATGGGCAAGAGAGGCTGGCTTCAGGTGGCAATCGTTAAGCAAAAGAAACACACAAGGGCGTGGAGACCTGGGGAAAAAGCAACATTCAGAAATCCACCCTCTGAAACTGAGGAAGATGGGCAACAGAGGCTACCTCAGGTGGCAATCGTTAAGCCAAAGAAACACACAAGGGTCTGGAGACCTGGGGAAAAAGCAACACGGAGAAATCCACCCTCTGAAACTGACGAACATGGGCAAAAGAAGCTAGCTCAGGTTGCAACCTTTAAGCAGAAAAAAAACACAAGGGCGTGCAGACCTGGCAAAAAAGCAACAGTGAGAAATCTACCCTCTGAAACCGACGAAGATGGACAACAGAGGCTAGCTCAGGTGGCAATTTTTAAGGAAAAATAAAAGGAAGTGCGTGGAGACCTGGGGAAAAAGCAACACGGAGAAATCTACCCTCTAGAACTGAGAAAGAAGCGCAGCAGAGGCTAGCTCAGGTGGCAATCTTTAAGCAAAAAAAATAAAATAAAAAAATACAATGGCGAGGAGACCCGGTGAAAAAGCAACCCTGAAAAAGGTACCCTCTGAAACTGAGGAAGCAGGGCAACAGTGCCTAGCTCAGGTGACAATCTTTAAGCAAAAGAAACACACAAGGGCGTGGGGAGCTGGCGAAAAGGCAACACTGAGAAATCCACCCTCTGAAACGGACGAAGATGGGCAACAGAGGCTAGCTCAGGTGGCAATCGTTAAGCAAAAGAAACACACAAGGGCGTGGAGACCTGGGGAAAAAGCAACACGGAGAAATCCACCCTCTGAAACTGAGGAAGATGGGCAAGAGAGGCTACCTCAGGTGGCAATCCTTAAGCAAAAACAAAGCACAAAGGCGTGGAGCCCTGGGGACAAAGCAACCCTGAAATATCTACCCTCTGAAACTGAGGAACATGGGCAAGAGAGGCTAGCTCAGGTGGCAATCGTTAAGCAAAAACAAAACACAAAGGCGTGGAGACCTGGGGAAAAAGCAACCCTGAAATATCTACCCTCTGAAACTGAGGAAGATGGGCAAGAGAGGCTGGCTTCAGGTGGCAATCTTTAAGCAAAAGAAACACACAAGGGCGTGGAGGCCTGGGGAAAAAGCAACACGGAGAAATCCACCCTCTGAAACTGAGGGACATGGGCAAAAGAAGCTAGCTCAGGTTGCAACCTTTAAGCAGAAAAAAAACACAAGGGCGTGCAGACCTGGCAAAAAAGCAACAGTGAGAAATCTACCCTCTGAAACCGACGAAGATGGACAACAGAGGCTAGCTCAGGTGGCAATTTTTAAGGAAAAATAAAAGGAAGTGCGTGGAGACCTGGGGAAAAAGCAACACGGAGAAATCTACCCTCTAGAACTGAGAAAGAAGCGCAACAGAGGCTAGCTCAGGTGGCAATCTTTAAGCAAAAAAAATAAGATAAAAAAATACAATGGCGAGGAGACCCGGTCAAAAAGCAACCCTGAAAAAGGTACCCTCTGAAACTGAGGAAGCAGGGCAACAGTGCCTAGCTCAGGTGACAATCTTTAAGCAAAAGAAACACACAAGGGCGTGGGGAGCTGGCGAAAAGGCAACACTGAGAAATCCACCCTCTGAAACGGACGAAGATGGGCAACAGAGGCTAGCTCAGGTGGCAATCGTTAAGCAAAAGAAACACACAAGGGCGTGGAGACCTGGGGAAAAAGCAACACGGAGAAATCCACCCTCTGAAACTGAGGAAGATGGGCAAGAGAGGCTACCTCAGGTGGCAATCCTTAAGCAAAAACAAAGCACAAAGGCGTGGAGCCCTGGGGACAAAGCAACCCTGAAATATCTACCCTCTGAAACTGAGGAACATGGGCAAGAGAGGCTAGCTCAGGTGGCAATCGTTAAGCAAAAACAAAACACAAAGGCGTGGAGACCTGGGGAAAAAGCAACCCTGAAATATCTACCCTCTGAAACTGAGGAAGATGGGCAAGAGAGGCTGGCTTCAGGTGGCAATCTTTAAGCAAAAGAAACACACAAGGGCGTGGAGGCCTGGGGAAAAAGCAACACGGAGAAATCCACCCTCTGAAACTGAGGGACATGGGCAAAAGAAGCTAGCTCAGGTTGCAACCTTTAAGCAGAAAAAAAACACAAGGGCGTGCAGACCTGGCAAAAAAGCAACAGTGAGAAATCTACCCTCTGAAACCGACGAAGATGGACAACAGAGGCTAGCTCAGGTGGCAATTTTTAAGGAAAAATAAAAGGAAGTGCGTGGAGACCTGGGGAAAAAGCAACACGGAGAAATCTACCCTCTAGAACTGAGAAAGAAGCGCAACAGAGGCTAGCTCAGGTGGCAATCTTTAAGCAAAAAAAATAAAATAAAAAAATACAATGGCGAGGAGACCCGGTCAAAAAGCAACCCTGAAAAAGGTACCCTCTGAAACTGAGGAAGCAGGGCAACAGTGCCTAGCTCAGGTGACAATCTTTAAGCAAAAGAAACACACAAGGGCGTGGGGAGCTGGCGAAAAGGCAACACTGAGAAATCCACCCTCTGAAACGGACGAAGATGGGCAACAGAGGCTAGCTCAGGTGGCAATCTTTAAGCAAAAGAAACACACAAGGGCGTGGAGACCTGGGGAAAAAGCAACACGGAGAAATCCACCCTCTGAAACTGACGAACATGGGCAAAAGAAGCTAGCTCAGGTTGCAACCTTTAAGCAGAAAAAAAACACAAGGGCGTGCAGACCTGGCAAAAAAGCAACAGTGAGAAATCTACCCTCTGAAACCGACGAAGATGGACAACAGAGGCTAGCTCAGGTGGCAATTTTTAAGGAAAAATAAAAGGAAGTGCGTGGAGACCTGGGGAAAAAGCAACACGGAGAAATCTACCCTCTAGAACTGAGAAAGAAGCGCAACAGAGGCTAGCTCAGGTGGCAATCTTTAAGCAAAAAAAATAAGATAAAAAAATACAATGGCGAGGAGACCCGGTCAAAAAGCAACCCTGAAAAAGGTACCCTCTGAAACTGAGGAAGCAGGGCAACAGTGCCTAGCTCAGGTGACAATCTTTAAGCAAAAGAAACACACAAGGGCGTGGGGAGCTGGCGAAAAGGCACCACTGAGAAATCCACCCTCTGAAACGGACGAAGATGGGCAACAGAGGCTAGCTCAGGTGGCAATCTTTAAGCAAAAGAAACACACAAGGGCGTGGAGACCTGGGGAAAAAGCAACACGGAGAAATCCACCCTCTGAAACTGAGGAAGATGGGCAAGAGAGGCTACCTCAGGTGGCAATCCTTAAGCAAAAACAAAGCACAAAGGCGTGGAGCCCTGGGGACAAAGCAACCCTGAAATATCTACCCTCTGAAACTGAGGAACATGGGCAAGAGAGGCTAGCTCAGGTGGCAATCGTTAAGCAAAAACAAAACACAAAGGCGTGGAGACCTGGGGAAAAAGCAACCCTGAAATATCTACCCTCTGAAACTGAGGAAGATGGGCAAGAGAGGCTGGCTTCAGGTGGCAAACGTTAAGCAAAAGAAACACACAAGGGCGTGGAGACCTGGGGAAACAGCAACACGGAGATATCGACCCTCTGAAACTCAGGAAGATGGGCAAGAGAGGCTAGCTCAGGTGGCAATCGTTAAGCAAAAACAAAACCCAAAGGCGTGGAGACCTGGGGAAAAAGCAACCCTGAAATATCTACCCTCTGAAACTGAGGAAGATGGGCAAGAGAGGCTGGCTTCAGGTGGCAATCTTTAAGCAAAAGAAACACACAAGGGCGTGGGGAGCTGGGGAAAAGGCAACACTGAGAAATCCACCCTCTGAAACGGACAGAGATGGGCAACAGAGGCTAGCTCAGGTGGCAATCGTTAAGCAAAAGAAACACACAAGGGCGTGGAGGCCTGGGGAAAAAGCAACACGGAGAAATCCACCCTCTGAAACTGAGGAACATGGGCAAAAGAAGCTAGCTCAGGTTGCAACCTTTAAGCAGAAAAAAAACACAAGGGCGTGCAGACCTGGCAAAAAAGCAACAGTGAGATATCTACCCTCTGAAACCGACGAAGATCGACAACAGAGGCTAGCTCAGGTGGCAATTTTTAAGGAAAAATAAAAGGAAGTGCGTGGAGACCTGGGGAAAAAGCAACACGGAGAAATCTACCCTCTAGAACTGAGAAAGAAGCGCAACAGAGGCTAGCTCAGGTGGCAATCTTTAAGCAAAAAAAATAAAATAAAAAAATACAATGGCGAGGAGACCCGGTCAAAAAGCAACCCTGAAAAAGGTACCCTCTGAAACTGAGGAAGCAGGGCAACAGTGCCTAGCTCAGGTGACAATCTTTAAGCAAAAGAAACACACAAGGGCGTGGGGAGCTGGCGAAAAGGCAACACTGAGAAATCCACCCTCTGAAACGGACGAAGATGGGCAACAGAGGCTAGCTCAGGTGGCAATCTTTAAGCAAAAAAAATAAGATAAAAAAATACAATGGCGAGGAGACCCGGTCAAAAAGCAACCCTGAAAAAGGTACCCTCTGAAACTGAGGAAGCAGGGCAACAGTGCCTAGCTCAGGTGACAATCTTTAAGCAAAAGAAACACACAAGGGCGTGGGGAGCTGGCGAAAAGGCAACACTGAGAAATCCACCCTCTGAAACGGACGAAGATGGGCAACAGAGGCTAGCTCAGGTGGCAATCTTTAAGCAAAAGAAACACACAAGGGCGTGGAGACCTGGGGAAAAAGCAACACGGAGAAATCCACCCTCTGAAACTGAGGAAGATGGGCAAGAGAGGCTACCTCAGGTGGCAATCCTTAAGCAAAAACAAAGCACAAAGGCGTGGAGCCCTGGGGACAAAGCAACCCTGAAATATCTACCCTCTGAAACTGAGGAACATGGGCAAGAGAGGCTAGCTCAGGTGGCAATCTTTAAGCAAAAACAAAACACAAAGGCGTGGAGACCTGGGGAAAAAGCAACCCTGAAATATCTACCCTCTGAAACTGAGGAAGATGGGCAAGAGAGGCTGGCTTCAGGTGGCAAACGTTAAGCAAAAGAAACACACAAGGGCGTGGAGACCTGGGGAAACAGCAACACGGAGATATCGACCCTCTGAAACTCAGGAAGATGGGCAAGAGAGGCTAGCTCAGGTGGCACTCGTTAAGCAAAAACAAAACCCAAAGGCGTGGAGACCTGGGGAAAAAGCAACCCTGAAATATCTACCCTCTGAAACTGAGGAAGATGGGCAAGAGAGGCTGGCTTCAGGTGGCAATCTTTAAGCAAAAGAAACACACAAGGGCGTGGGGAGCTGGGGAAATGGCAACACTGAGAAATCCACCCTCTGAAACGGACGAAGATGGGCAACAGAGGCTAGCTCAGGTGGCAATCGTTAAGCAAAAGAAACACACAAGGGCGTGGAGGCCTGGGGAAAAAGCAACACGGAGAAATCCACCCTCTGAAACTGAGGAACATGGGCAAAAGAAGCTAGCTCAGGTTGCAACCTTTAAGCAGAAAAAAAACACAAGGGCGTGCAGACCTGGCAAAAAAGCAACAGTGAGAAATCTACCCTCTGAAACCGACGAAGATCGACAACAGAGGCTAGCTCAGGTGGCAATTTTTAAGGAAAAATAAAAGGAAGTGCGTGGAGACCTGGGGAAAAAGCAACACGGAGAAATCTACCCTCTAGAACTGAGAAAGAAGCGCAACAGAGGCTAGCTCAGGTGGCAATCTTTAAGCAAAAAAAATAAAATAAAAAAATACAATGGCGAGGAGACCCGGTCAAAAAGCAACCCTGAAAAAGGTACCCTCTGAAACTGAGGAAGCAGGGCAACAGTGCCTAGCTCAGGTGACAATCTTTAAGCAAAAGAAACACACAAGGGCGTGGGGAGCTGGCGAAAAGGCAACACTGAGAAATCCACCCTCTGAAACGGACGAAGATGGGCAACAGAGGCTAGCTCAGGTGGCAATCTTTAAGCAAAAGAAACACACAAGGGCGTGGAGACCTGGGGAAAAAGCAACACGGAGAAATCCACCCTCTGAAACTGAGGAAGATGGGCAAGAGAGGCTACCTCAGGTGGCAATCCTTAAGCAAAAACAAAGCACAAAGGCGTGGAGCCCTGGGGACAAAGCAACCCTGAAATATCTACCCTCTGAAACTGAGGAACATGGGCAAGAGAGGCTAGCTCAGGTGGCACTCGTTAAGCAAAAACAAAACCCAAAGGCGTGGAGACCTGGGGAAAAAGCAACCCTGAAATATCTACCCTCTGAAACTGAGGAAGATGGGCAAGAGAGGCTGGCTTCAGGTGGCAATCTTTAAGCAAAAGAAACACACAAGGGCGTGGGGAGCTGGGGAAAAGGCAACACTGAGAAATCCACCCTCTGAAACGGACGAAGATGGGCAACAGAGGCTAGCTCAGGTGGCAATCGTTAAGCAAAAGAAACACACAAGGGCGTGGAGGCCTGGGGAAAAAGCAACACGGAGAAATCCACCCTCTGAAACTGAGGAACATGGGCAAAAGAAGCTAGCTCAGGTTGCAACCTTTAAGCAGAAAAAAAACACAAGGGCGTGCAGACCTGGCAAAAAAGCAACAGTGAGAAATCTACCCTCTGAAACCGACGAAGATCGACAACAGAGGCTAGCTCAGGTGGCAATTTTTAAGGAAAAATAAAAGGAAGTGCGTGGAGACCTGGGGAAAAAGCAACACGGAGAAATCTACCCTCTAGAACTGAGAAAGAAGCGCAACAGAGGCTAGCTCAGGTGGCAATCTTTAAGCAAAAAAAATAAAATAAAAAAATACAATGGCGAGGAGACCCGGTCAAAAAGCAACCCTGAAAAAGGTACCCTCTGAAACTGAGGAAGCAGGGCAACAGTGCCTAGCTCAGGTGACAATCTTTAAGCAAAAGAAACACACAAGGGCGTGGGGAGCTGGCGAAAAGGCAACACTGAGAAATCCACCCTCTGAAACGGACGAAGATGGGCAACAGAGGCTAGCTCAGGTGGCAATCTTTAAGCAAAAGAAACACACAAGGGCGTGGAGACCTGGGGAAAAAGCAACACGGAGAAATCCACCCTCTGAAACTGAGGAAGATGGGCAAGAGAGGCTACCTCAGGTGGCAATCCTTAAGCAAAAACAAAGCACAAAGGCGTGGAGCCCTGGGGACAAAGCAACCCTGAAATATCTACCCTCTGAAACTGAGGAACATGGGCAAGAGAGGCTAGCTCAGGTGGCAATCTTTAAGCAAAAGAAACACACAAGGGCGTGGAGACCTGGGGAAAAGGCAACACTGAGAAATCCACCCTCTGAAACGGACGAAGATGGGCAACAGAGGCTAGCTCAGGTGGCAATCGTTAAGCAAAAACAAAACCCAAAGGCGTGGAGACCTGGGGAAAAAGCAACCCTGAAATATCTACCCTCTGAAACTGAGGAAGATGGGCAAGAGAGGCTGGCTTCAGGTGGCAATCTTTAAGCAAAAGAAACACACAAGGGCGTGGAGACCTGGGGAAAAAGCAACATTCAGAAATCCACCCTCTGAAACTGAGGAAGATGGGCAACAGAGGCTACCTCAGGTGGCAATCGTTAAGCCAAAGAAACACACAAGGGTGTGGAGACCTGGGGAAAAAGCAACACGGAGAAATCCACCCTCTGAAACTGACGAACATGGGCAAAAGAAGCTAGCTCAGGTTGCAACCTTTAAGCAGAAAAAAAACACATGGGCGTGCAGACCTGGCAAAAAAGCAACAGTGAGAAATCTACCCTCTGAAACCGACGAAGATGGGCAACAGAGGCTAGCTCAGGTGGCAATTTTTAAGGAAAAATAAAAGGAAGTGCGTGGAGACCTGGGGAAAAAGCAACACGGAGAAATCTACCCTCTAGAACTGAGAAAGAAGCGCAACAGAGGCTAGCTCAGGTGGCAATCTTTAAGCAAAAAAAATAAGATAAAAAAATACAATGGCGAGGAGACCCGGTCAAAAAGCAACCCTGAAAAAGGTACCCTCTGAAACTGAGGAAGCAGGGCAACAGTGCCTAGCTCAGGTGACAATCTTTAAGCAAAAGAAACACACAAGGGCGTGGGGAGCTGGCGAAAAGGCAACACTGAGAAATCCACCCTCTGAAACGGACGAAGATGGGCAACAGAGGCTACCTCAGGTGGCCATCGTTAAGCCAAAGAAACACACAAGGGTGTGGAGACCTGGGGAAAAAGCAACACGGAGAAATCCACCCTCTGAAACTGAGGAACATGGGCAAAAGAAGCTAGCTCAGGTTGCAGCCTTCAAGCAGAAAAAAAAAAGACGCAAGGGCGTGGAGAGCTGGCGAAAAAGCAACACTGAGAAATCTACCCTCTGAAACCGAAGAAGATGGGCAACAGAGGCTAGCTCAGGTGGCAATCTTTAAGCAAAAAAAAAAAAATAAAAAAATACAATGGCGAGGAGACCCGGTCAAAAAGCAACCCTGAAAAAGGTACCCTCTGAAACTGAGGAAGCAGCGCAACAGTGCCTAGCTCAGGTGACAATCTTTAAGCAAAAAAAAAAAACAAAAAACAAAAAACAAAAAACAAAACCCACAATGGAGTGGAGACCCGGGGGAAATCAACACTGAAAAATACAAAAAGAATGGAAGACCAATAGACAGAGCAGGCACTTTCACCTGGGGTGGAGGAGGTACGCATGGATGACCGATAAGCGCATGAAAAGATGTGAGCTGTTCCCTGGAAAAGCAAGTGAGAAAATTAGAGGGAGACATTGTGGGGACACATGGGTGAGACTGCCTTCTTCCAAATACCGGAACAGGATCAAACTGCTAGTCAGGTCGCGGAGAAGCCAAGTCAGTCACTCACGCCTCACTGGTGGTGAAGGGAAACGGTATGGCCTCTGTGAAAAAGGGCGTGGCGGGTTCCAAAACTGACACGCCGCGGAAACCACCACCGAAAGTGGCAACCTACATAAGCCTTTGGTGTATCTTGCCTCCTAAGAGCGTCTGTATGTAGCTGGAGCCTTGGGTCGTTAAGGCTTCCACAGTGATCTGTGGTGGGTGGGTGGGGGGGGGGGGGCCTTGGGCCTTGGGGGTCTCCGCTGGACCTCCAGGAAGTCAGCTTTTGTGGAGTCCCGTGAGTCCTTCCAGGGAGGGAGGCATCCAACCCGAGGGTGGTCTGGAGGGCACCACTCCCACCACTCCCGGGGGCTGGGGCGGGGGGCGGGGTGGGGGCTGCGGCCACGTTCCTGTTCATTCACACAGAATCCGGGGCATGAATGTTCTTAGCAGCTCTGTTCCACACAGCCCCACACTGGAAACCACACAGACGTCCTGCGAGTCCCATCCCTTGCTCATGTCGCCGGGGCTCCGGAGGAGGGCCACTCTGTAAAAGCGGCCGCCAGATGGCGCCCAACGACCGGCGCGGAGGGGTCAGCGGGAGGGAACCGGGTCACCAGCCAGCGAGAGTGCACAGCCTGAGCCCACCGCCGGGTCAGGTCTCTCTCTGTCTCTGTCTCTGTCTCTGTCTCTGTCTCTGTCTCTCTCTGTCTCTGTCTCTGTCTCTGTCTCTCTCTGTCTCTCTCTCTCTCTCTTTCTCTCTGGGCCCGCTTGGGGCGGCCGGGAGGTCACCACGTGAGGCCCCAGGGTGTCCACCTCGGAGCTCCCAGGCAGCACAGGGCAACCCTGGGCGCAGAAGGAGGTGTTGGAAAATCGGCGGGGAGGGGGGTGGGGTGGGTGGGCTTGCCAGGAAGGGGACAGACTCCCCACGTGACTTCTGGGCCGGGCCGGGCGCGGGGCTGCCGGCTGGCTGACGCGGACAGAGGTGGAAAAGTCCCCGGAGATGCCACGGGGCAGGCCGGGGCTGCCGGCCCCCGCTTCCCGGAGCGGCCCGAGCACTTCCCGGGCTCCCGGGAGGACTTAGAAAATCACGGCGGGGTGGGGGGTGGGGGTCGCTGTCAAACCGAAACCATGCACGTCATCAGAGAAGGACCGTGACGACGGAGGAATTGTCCGCAGTCTGTCAGGAATTGTGTGCAGCCTGTCACTTCCGGCCCAGAGGGTCTCTCTAAGGCAGACGGACAGACAGAGCCCACAAGTCGTAGAGGAAAGGACCGAGCCGCTTGGCCGCGGAAAAGTTTACAACACAAAACAGGTCTCCCTCCGCACGGGGCCACAGCAAAGCCCAAAGACGACACACGGGGGGGGAGCATGGGTGCAGATGCACGTGTGGTGATAAGAATATGGATTTCAGCAGGGCTTCCCGTCCTCATCAACAAGCAGAAGCACCCAAATGGTGGGGGTTGGGGGGCAGAGACCTCACAGCCATTCCCTCCACAAATCGAGTTCCCCGGGACATCCTCACAGCGCCGTGCTGTGAGTGTGTGTGGGTGTTTAAAATGGAGTAAATGTGGACGTGGAACTGCTCCGTGAAACCAAAATAACAACAGTCGTAGATCTTCTTTGGTCATTTAGAAAATTCTTTTTTTTTTTTTTTCCCCAGCGGTGCACGTATTTCCCTTCCAAAAAAGAAGAACGGGAAAGGAGATGTTAAAGGCAAGCAGAGAGAGGAAAACTGTTGCAAAACAAAAGCTGAGCTCCCGTCCGAGGGAGGCCTCCTCCATTGGAGGCCTAGGAAATCATTCTGACAAAATGGAGGATCTCTGTCTTTGGTGTCGATTCCCTCAGAGGTCAAGAGAAACATTTTCCAATGTCTTTATCAGGAGGAGACTAGAAGTTAGAGAAAAGTATCCTTTCGGGAGTGAGAAAAACAAATTCTGATTTTGCATCAGCTTCCCTCCGATCTTGAAACTCATTGACTTGATTCCATTCTGTCGACGGAAATAATCCGGAACCAATCTATCCGTGAAAATCGGGGTGCGTTTATTCTGAGCTAAAATGTGAGGACTGTGGCCCGGGGCCTTTCTTCCCGAAGGAAGAGAGGGTGCCCGGGAAGTGGGGTGTACAGAGTGCTTCTAGACCCCCAGAGAGGACGTTTCACATAGGATCGAAAGGTCCCTTGGATGATAGTCGCGAGACTGCTCTGTCGGCACAGCGATCGACAGACACTGCTGGGTGGCAGGTCTGTTGTCTGGGCCTGGGTGGTCACAGGGGAGCCGGATGGTCAAAGGTGAGCGCAACCATCCGCTCCTAGCCTAAGGAAAGATGCCTCTCCTTAAGGAAAGGCCCGAGCACGGGGAAGCTGCTCCTTTCCCTTAAGGGCATTGGTTCTTGCCGTAGGAAATGTGTAAAGCGGATCTACGATGCGATGCGTGCTCGACGGCCACGTCAGGCCCTTTTCGAAAAACACTGTCAGGCCGAATTAGGCCGACACCCAATGGCTTCCTCATAGACTCCCATAGATCCTATCGCTCGCCATTTCTATCTGTCCACTCGTTCCAATTTTAGGCCACTTGACCACGAACAGGCCTTTTTCTCAGATTATTTTCCCCGTGAAACTTTGATCACCTTTTCACAGACAAAACGATCTTTACTTTTTAGGCCCTCTTGCCTGAAGGCAGCCATCTCACTTTCCTTGAACACAAAGATGTTTCCCATATTCACTTTTAGTGGCTTTTTGTTTTGTTTTGTTTTGTTTTGAGGACGATGAGCCCTGAGCTAACTGCTGCCAATCCTCCTCTTTTTGCCGAGGAAGGCTGGCCCTGAGCTCACCTCCGTGCCCATCTTCCTCTATTTCATATGTGGGACGCCTACCACCACGTGGCTCGCCCAGCGGTGCCACGTCCACCCCCGGGATCCGAACTGGCGAACCCCGGGCCGGCGAAGCGGAACAGGCACACTTAACCAGCGCGCCACCGGGCCGGCCTAGTGGCTTTCATCGCATTTGTTAAGTAGATTTTTTAACCCTCACGAACCTTAATTTTGGTGAAAACTAAGAAGCCAGCAATTAGGAACTGTCCTTCCCATGAGCATTCCGTCGCTTGGCCAATGTCTAAACACTTGGCCACTTTTAGAAACATGGGATTTCATAGGTTTATCTTTTCCTTCGCTTTATTTGATTTCATCTCACTTTAGTTTTTGGGTGAGGAAGATCGGCCCTCACAGAGCTAACGCCTGTTGCCAATCTTCCGTTTTTGTTTTTTTTTTCCCCCCTCCCGATTTTTCTCCCCCAATCCCCCCCATGACATAGTTGTCTATCTTAGTTGAGGGCCCTTCCAGTTGTGGCATGTGGGACGCCGCCTCCACACGGCCCGACGAGCGGTGCCGTGTCCGTGCCGTGCCCGGGATCTGAACCGGCAAAACCCTGGGCCGCCGAAGGGGAGCTTGTGAACTTAACCACTCGGCCACGGGGCCGCCCCTGTCCGTGGACTTTTTTATCACCTGATTTCACCTCGCAAAACTTCAAAGCTTCAAGTTATCAGAGAGGTTTGGGAAGTTGTTTTTATTAATTTAATTAATTTATTTTTCGAGGAAGACGAGCCCCGAGCTGACACCTGCTGCCAATTCTCCTCTTTTTGCCCCGGGAGAGTGGTCCCGAGCTAACATCCGTGCCCATCCCCCTCCCCTTGATAGGCGGGACGCTGACCACAACGTGGCTCGCCAAGCGGCGCCACGTCCGCACCCTGGATCCGAACCTGCGAACCCCTGGCTGACAAAACGGAACGTGCGAACTTAACCGCTGTGCCGCCGGGCTGGCCCTTCGGGAAGTTATTTTCAGGACACGGGCCATAAACTAGAATCACCGCTACAGGTTTATCGGAGCGACATCAGCGTTCGTGGTGGATTGAGTCGTCCCCTCTGTCTCTCCCCTCCAGGGCACAACCAAAGGGACGTCTATCGACCCACCCACCAAGGATTCCCCCCCCCCCCCGCACGGCACAGCAGGATGCCTGAGAGATCCACGCAGCCCTACAGCGGCAAGTCACATTCGCACAGTCAAAATTCAATGGCAGAGACAAAACGTTAAGGTCAGTGAGAGGGAAGAGAATAACCGGCCCAGGAGCAACGGTGTGAAGAACACGGAGAAGACGGGTCCTAGACGCCGGGGTCCCCGGAGCAGCGATTTCATCAGAGGCCCGCAAACGTCCACGATCTCCACACCACGTTTATGGCCGACTGCGTGCGTGGGTCCTTTGGAATCGACCAGGCTACCGTCCGGGCCACTTTGGGACATCGTGTCCAGCTGCCCCGAGCGGTGGAGCTGTCGTTCAAGTGTAAGATGGGGCCCGTCCGGGGAGAGAATGGGGACGGGGAAAGGGAGGCCGCGGGAAGTCACAGAGTCTGAGGTGTTCGGGGGAGACTGACTCTTCTGAAGTGGAGGTGGTAGAAGGAGAGCAGCAGGATTTTTGGATTTTTGTTCCCTCTGTTAGGTATCTGGGTCCGGAGGAGAGTGGGGCGGGGGGGGGGGGCGGGTGGTGGTGGTGGTGGTGGGTGTGAGGCTGAGGCGGGGCTGGTGTTTCCTTTCCGAGTCAGGTGGAAGAGCTCCTCCAGTGGAGGTTTTTAGACAAGGGGTCTGGTCTGGCAGGATGGGAGGTTGCGGGTTGAGCCACAGGGGAATCTGTCGTAGCTCAGACTCGGGCCTTTGAAGAAATAGACAGAGAGAGGAGTTTTGCTCTGTCTGTCACCGCAGCCGGCACCTCAGGAGCAACAACAGGAGGCTTCCCGAATGAGTGAAGGGGCAGGAGCCAGCGTGCCCCGTGCCTCTCTCAGCCCTGCGCCGGCAGGGAAGGAAGCAGGCAGGCAGGCCTCAGGGCTACTCCCGTCCTACTGCCCGGTGGTCCCTGTCCCGGCCCCGCCCCCACTCTCCCCCTGACCCTCACCGCTCCCCAGCCCTCTTCTCAGCCAGAGAGGCGATGGGGGGGGGGCGGTGCGGTCCCAGAACAAGTTTCCTCTCATCCGCCATCATCTTGCCACCCTGACGACTTGGCCTGAGATCCGGCCTAGGCTGTACCCTGAGATCCGGCCTAGGCTGTACCCGTGTGTGGTTTTCCTGTGGACAAGGGGGCCGGTTCACCATTTCGGAAGAAACCCCTAGCCTTCCACTGCCGAGTCGCCAGCCTGGGAGGGGGGAGGGGGGAGGGGGGAGGGGAGGTCAGGCCCATTCATTCCGATGGGCCTGGCGTCAGGGCTTCATTCAAGTGCAGGAAGCTCTCTCCCATGGCCTCGGGCTTTTTTCCATTGAACGGCTTTCTTCAATTCCCCCACCCTTAGGCCGCAGTCCACCAAGGGCCGGGAGGCAGGGAGGGAAGATGTTGGGGCAGGGTGGCTGTCTGAGAAACTCGCCTCATCTGGGGCAGAAAGAGTGCCCCCCTCCTTTCTCTAACCCTACTAGACTGCTTGAGGATCACGGACGGTTTGGCTCATCGATGAGCCCTGCGTTATGGGCCCGGCAAGCAAACTCCTAACGGGCAACCCGCCGCTCTAGGCGTGTGTGGGTTTTTTGATCTTTCACCTTCAAGTTCGCACGACATCGGTCCGTGTCCCCCGCCCCGGCTTCCCATGGGAAATCCTCCGTCTCTTTCCACAGACTCACTGGCGACTTCACACAGTGCCTGCCTCCTCCTCCTTAGGAAGGAAGGAAGGAAGGAAGGAAGGAAGGAAGGAAGGAAGGAAGGAAGGAAGGGGCTGACCCCGTGGCCGAGCGGTTGAGTTTGCACGCTCCGCTTCAGCGGCCCGGGGCTTGGAAGGTTCGGATCCTGGGCTCGGACACGGCACCGCTCATCAAACCACGCTGAGGTGGCGTCCCACACGGCAGAACCAGAGGGACCCTCAAAGAGAATATAGAACTAGGTACTGGGGTGCTCTGGGGAGAAGAAGAAGAAGGAGGAGGAATAAAAAGAAAAGAAAAGATTGGCAATGAGCTCGGGTGCCAGTCTTTAAAAAAAAAAAAAAAAAGAGGAAGAAAGATGGACAAACAGGAACGAATCCCACTGACGGCACCTCCAAATGGTGGGGGGCAGGGGGGTGGGGGGGGTGGGGAGTGGCATCATCGGGCCAAGGGTGACTCTAAGCGTGATCCCGCGGTTGTGTTATTTGACATTTTATCGAATCGATTTATTATTTTATTTTTGAGGAAGATGAGCCCTGAGCGAACATCTGCCACCAATCCTCCTCTGTCGGCCGAGGAAGACTGGCCCTGAGCTGACATCCGTGCCCATCCCCCTCTACTTTCCAGGTGGGACGCCTGCCACAGCGTGGCTCGCCAAGCGGTGCCGGGTCCTGCGCCCGGGATCCGGACCGGCGAACCCGGGGCCGGCGGAGCAGAACGTGCGAACTTCACCGCCGCGCCACCGGGCCGGCCCCCGGAGTTGTTTTGAAAATCCAGTAAGGGGCTGGCCCCGTGGCCGAGTGGTTAAGTTCGCGCGCTCCGCTGCAGGCAGCCCAGTGTTTCATCGGTTCGTTCGGATCCCGGGCGCGGACACGGCACTGCTCATCAAACCACGCTGAGGCGGCGTCCCACATACCACCGCTAGAAGGACCCACCGCGAAGAACACACAACTACGTACCGGGGGGCTTTGGGGAGAAAAAGGAAAGACAAAAAATAAAATCTTCCAAACTCCAATAAAACTTTGAGTGAAGACGACGAGGAGGATGCGAAACGTATCTCACGCCTCCGAGCCGAGCCGTCCGTTTAGGTTTAGGAAGGGGGACGAGGACCCTTTGTAAGCGACATCCCTTTTTAAGCACCATTCTAAACCACAGAACAGAACTCCCTCTCCTCGACCCGGAGCGAGGAGGTTCCTGGGTGTGTCAGAGAGGGTCACGTCCTCTGCAGCACGAACGAACCGCCAGGGTTCGGCCACGGGAAAGAATTTCTTCCTCTCCAGGGGGACTAAAAGTCACCGACGGCAGCGGGCGTAGGTGCTATCCTTCCCGTCCAGGAAAGGCAGGGAGAACTTCAGCCGTGAAGAGAAGGAGGTCTTCCTCACTCCCCGTTTTGGGAGGGCCCCTTTGGCAGGGGAGTTTTGTCTCCTGATTTCAAGTCAGGAAGAAAAGGGAGAGAGAGAGAGAGAGAGAGAGAGAGAGAGAGAGAGTGTGTGTCCTTCTCGTGCCAGGTCGGTCTGAGGGGGACCTCCTCTGGTTTCCTCCCTTCCCAGGGAACGCCGTTCGCTCCTTCTTCTAGAAAAAGCTCCCAAAGCACCACCGCCCAGGATGGTCGACCTACGCCCATCGTCCCTGCTTTCCCAATCATTTCTACCGCGACAGAGGGACAGAGGCCCCTGCCCCATCCCCATCCCCACCCCCACCCCCATCGCCTGCCTCCTTGATGGCCAAAGGAGCTGCCTCTGAGAATGGAACGGGGCTTGGAAACCTTCTAGAGGGGTGACTCTCACCTGCCTGCCTGCTGGGAAAAGCACCACGCTGTCCATCGGACTGCTCTTTTGGGCAAACGTAGGCGTGCCACATAGCGATCGACAGCTATGGCGGGGGGGGGGCGGGGTGGCGTGGTGGTGCCCAGGATCCACGACACGTGACGGCTGCGGAGCACGACAGCCCTAAGACCTTGAGGGAGACGGGGTGGCGCGTGAATCCTTTCGGAACGAGAACGACAGGAAACGCTGACGGGGACGTGTTCTCCTCTCGAGAACACACCAACGCCTCGCACGGTGTCTGACCCGGGGTGCCTCTGACTTTTGTCATCAGAGACGATCCTCTCGACCGCCCCTCACGCTTTGGGGAAAAGGGGAGAGGGACTCGGTAGCACGGGAAAAGCCATCCATCCGCCCTTCCTTTCCGTCTTCACGGCTCCTTCTCGTGGAAAACGAGGAAGCCGTCCGGAGGAACGGAACACTGACCCGGGCCAAAGCGTGGCCCAGCCTGAGCCTCCAAAACCTTCTGCTAAGTGAGAGGTGCCAGACATCCAAGGCGACCTACGTTGCGATTCCACACAGAGGAGAGAGCTAGAACGGTCCAACCCTAGAGGGCGACAGCAGATGGCGGCGGCGGCGGCGGCGGCAGCGGTGGTGGTGATCGTGGTGGGGCAGATCCGGGAGTGGGGCCGTTTTTTCTTTCGGGGGGAGGGGATGGAAACGGAAACCTTCTGGAAATAGATAGCCATGACGGATGCGCCACCTTGGGGAGAGAGACTCCCGAAGGCCACTGGCTTGTGCCCCGTGGAAAGGATGGATTCGGTGGGATGGGAATTCTACCTCCGTGTAGAGCGTGTGGTAAACCACGAGGTAGGTGGGTGGGTGGCCTCCCTGCCTCGCCTCCACCTAGACGTCCACACACAGAGACCGACGAGGGAGGGAGGGAGGGAGGGAGGGAGGGAGGGAGAGAGACAAGACTGACAGAGGCCGAGGCCGAGGCCGAGGCAGTGAGTGAGTAAGTGATCGACCCTGGCCATAGGGATTCCTCAGAGGGCGTCTCTTGGCTCCCCAAACGAAGAATGTGTGTGGAGATCGAGAAAGATCACCGACCTAGGAGAACCAGCAAGACTTCCTCACCCGCCAGAGAGCCGCTGGGCCCCTGCCGTCCCTGCCACCGCCACCCCTACCCCTCGCCTTTGGCAGCGACGCCAACGAAAGGCAGGCAGACGAGTGGGAGAGTCGTGTGGTGGTGTCCCCCAAGGAAGGTGGGTCCATGCCGACGAGCGGTCGTCGGCGTGTGGAAAAGCCAGAGGCGGGCTGACTAGAAGGAGGGCGTCCTGGAGGAAGGGGCCAGGGTGTGAGGGAGAGAGGCCTGTTCCTCTTCCCCTGTCGGTCCCAAGTCAGGGGCCCAAAGGAGGAAAGCTGTCCGTTCCTTTCCGACTCGGACGGTTCGGGCGGAACCGACCGATCCCCGCGGCGGCGCAGTCGGGGCTTTCTGGACCAGAACCCCTCTCTCTGTCGCCTTTCGACCACACGCACGCTTTAGAGGCCAAGGGAAAATGGATCGGGTCTCTCTGTCTCTCTCCCTAGAAAACAAGGGGCCGGGGGCCGAGCCCGTGGACGAACGGTCAAGTAGCGCCCCCCACCCCGGCCCCCGGCTTCGACGGCCCAGGTTTTCACCGGTTCGGATCCTGGGCGCAGCCCCAGACCCAGCATCGCCCTTCAAGCCACGCCGAGGCGGCGTCCCACATAGCAGAAACGCGAAAGACCTACCACTGGAACCTACAACTATGGACGGGACGGGACGGGACGGGGCGGGGCGGGGCGGGGCGGGGCGGGGGTGGGGGGGGCGGCTTTGGGGAGCAGGAAGAAAGAAAAAATAAAAGAAACACAAGGACGGTCATCGCGATAGTTCTTTCCACTTCCATCCATATGTTAACAGGACCCAAGTTTCCCGACCTCCATTTGGATGTATGTTAACTAAATGGAGAAGCTATTCAAAGGACTCCTCTAAAGAAGTCCACGTTCTTCTTTCTAAATGATAATGAAAATCATTGTCACCACCGCTCTTCCGACCCTCCATGTCCAGACGGCCTCCCGCCCCTCCCCTATCCCCAACTCCCGCCCCGCCCCGCGCCGACCCCCGACCCCGGCATTCTCCACGCCCACCTTTCCCTCTCCACTCCTACCCCCCCCGTCCCCCGCCGCCCGGGACACCGCACCCCGCGCCCCCCCCCCAATCCAGGCCGGGCCACCTGGTCGACCTCCTCGAACACTATATAAGAGGATGCCGGGAAGCAGGTGGCGCCCGACAAGCGGCCTCCTCACCGGCCGGACGGATCAGCCTCGCGGGGGCGGGCGATGGGGAGGCGTTCGTCCAGGTCAGGTCAGGTCGGGGGAGGGAGGATGCCGCGCCGGCCGGCCTGGTGCGTGGCCTGGTCCCGATCCACCCCGCGTCTCGTTTCTCGGGCCGGGACGAGTACAGGCGGGGAGGCCGACTCGGTCACGGAAAGCGGCCTTGGGGAGGTTTTGGCGAACGTCCCTGTCCCGGGGCCGTCTGCCGACTAGGGGACGGAGTCCTCCTCCATGCTCCTTCTCGCCCCCAGTCGGGCGGGTTGTGGGTCGCGCGGTCGACTTGGCCATTTCCCCGGAGGCATCCTGCCTGCCGGGGCTCCCTCCCTCGGGCCGGTGCGAGCGGTCCTCGGGCGGCCCGGGAATTTGGGCCGCAGCGAACGAACGAACGAAGCCCGTCCCTCCTGCGTCGGCACCGATGAGACACAGCCCTGGTGGATGGAGCCGCTTTCCTCGGGTTTCCTTTTGCTTTCGGCCGCTGCTGCCACCAAACCTCCCTAAACGATAGGAATGAAAACGGGAACCGTTGGCATAATAAAAGCGTTTTGGTTGGCGTGTTTCTTGGCTTTTGGGGACTCGAGAGGTATGATGGATGATCTCCGATTGACGTTGGGAAGGTCTATTTCATCCCAGTCGCACGAACCCCGAAAACGTGGCGGCTGGACGAGGGAGGGAGGGAGGGAGGGAGGGAGGGAGGCAGGCCAACCACGGGATTTCCGCACGACCAGCTGATGGACACGAGCGCCCCGTGAGCCGGGCGGAGGGCAGCCGCCCGGGTCTCGCAGCTACGTGCCCGCGGAACCCTCGGGACTGCGAGAAGCCGGAGCGACCCGCAGCCATGTGGCGCTCGGCGCGGACATCTGGTCGACCCGCGCGCCACGGGACCCGGGGCCCGAGTCCGGGCCGGGACGCCGGTCGACCCGGCAGGGCGGCTGCCCCGGGGGCCTCGCGGCTGCTCGTCTGCAGCCTCCAGGGAGCCCTCGGGGCTCCGAGAAGGCCGAGCGCCCCGCGGCCCCACGGCCCCGCGGCACTCGGTGCGGACATCTGGTCGACCCGCTCCCCCCCCCCCCCCGAGACACGGGGGTCGGGTCGCCGGTCGACCCGGCAGGGCGGCGGCCACGGCGGCCTCGCCGCTGCTCGTCCGCCGGGTCGCCGGAGCCCTCGAGCCTCCGAGAAGACCGAG
>NW_027225531.1:475000-507500 GCF_041296235.1 Equus asinus
CAGCCACCCGTCTGCCTGTCTGGTCTGCTCCGGGGCCCACGTCCCGAGGGAACGCGCCCGAGAGCGGCGGCGGCCCCCACCCATGCCCGCACGCCACCACCGGCTGCGGCTCGGGACGGGAGCGAGCGGAGAGCCAGCCGCTCGCGGCGGGGCGGAGCCCGGACGGGGCCGGGCCCTCTCCCCGCCCCAGCGCGCGACGGGAGAACCACGCGCACGCTCGCGCACACGCGCGGCCCCGCGCCCGACGACGGCCCGGCCGGGCGTGACCCTCCCCCGACTCGGAGGGGGGAGGCGCCGGCCGCGGTAGGCAAAGAGCAGCTCTGCCCACGCGCCACGGTGGTGGCGTCCGTGGCTACTACGCGCAAAGGAGGGGCGGCGGCTGGGGGGTCCGGTACCCCAAGGCACCCTCTCGGATCGCTAGAGAAGGCTTTCTCACCGAGGGCGTGTCGCCCCCGCCCATCGTCCGCCATCGGTCCCACCAAGGCGCTTACAGACACCATGGCCACGCAACGCAGGAGGGGTCTGCGGTAGAGGTAAGGCCTAGAGCAAGTCGGAGCGTCCGTGGTCAGGGCCGCGAGCCCGCGCTGCCCCGGGCTCGCCATCTCTGGCCACACTGGGCTTAGCTAGGGATCTACAAGGCCCCTGTGCGGCTCCCAAGTCAGTGCCTCCTCTCAGGCCGAGAGACCAAGGGAGGCAGAGACTGGGACGGAGGTGCCGATCAAACAGCACCTCCCAACCAAAGAGCCAGCGCCACGCCGCTGGCTCGGCCCGCCACGGTCACTCCCACACCCGCGGGGAAACCCCAGCAAGGGGAACACGCGGGCACGCGCCCGAGCCTGCCCGCCCCCACACGGCACGCCGTGGGGGGCGACGAGGCACCCGTCCACCCCGAGGGGGACGAGGGGCACGCCTCCCTTACCGACTCGACCCCTCCGCTCCTCAGACACACCAGCGCAGTGGTTACCTGAGGAGGCCGACGGGAACAGGGAACGACACCGCCACTCGGCCTCGGGCGCCTGAGGGACGACCTGGAACGCTCCAGGGGCACCGCCAACGGCCTGGGGAACGCGCTCACGCGCCCGGGAAGGCGCGCGGCGCGGCGGCAACACGGCCCGCCCCACCGCGGGGAGGGCCGCCCGCGAGACACAGCCAAGAGGCACAGGCGGAGCATCCGCCGCGTCACGGAGACCCCGACACCGCCCACGCCACGAGGCACGGGGCGGGGGAGCGAGGTCGGGCCGGATTCCGCACCCCTGCCGCCTCCCACACGCCACTCGCAGCGGGGGAGAACGGGCGAGGGGACCCGCGGGCAGAGCGAGAAGAGCGGTCCCGTTCGCCATGAACGTCCGTCCCTCGTCTGGCACGGCTTAGGCCCGGCCCGGGAGAGCACAGCATCACCACATCGGTCGGCAGCATAACGCGAGGGACCCCCGAGCAAGGGAAGGCCGGCGAGGACAGCGAGCGGAGGAGCCTGCTTCAGCCTCACCGACCCCTCTCCTCCTCCAGCAAGCGCGGGCGACCACCCCAGGACGAGAACGCCTGACACGCACTGGCACGGAGCCGGTGGGATGGGGTAAGTCGCGACCGCACCCGGGTGCCGGCGGCAGGGAGTGCACGTGGTAGAGGACCCCGCGCCCCTAACCCCGCCGCCCTCGGGTACCAGAGACCGGAGGTGGCACCACGGTCGTGGGGGCGCCTGGAACGCACAAGAGCCGGCGCGCAGGCCCCAGCGGGCGGCTCAAGCGGCGGGGGTGGAAACGGGCGTCCGGTTCTCGGCCAGAGCCCGGAGCCCTCCCCGCACACGCATCCAGGCACCCGGAAGCTCTCGGGCGACTGTCACCCGAGCAGAGCGTGTCAGCACTTACCTGGCGGCACAAAACCACCCATTCGGGGGCAAGAATCGCCGCGCCCGGAGACGGGGCCCACCCACGGATCACCAGGGGAACCCCTGGATCACGGCCACGGCCACCAGACCCCAAGCACGACCCCATCGCCACCAGGCCCGGAGCTCCCGGGGCCATCTGGTCGACCCCAGAAGCGTGGCGGCAGGGGGAGCCGGGGACAGCCTCCCCGGGCCGCCCGCGCGGGCCGGGACCGGTCGGTCCCTCCCTCTGAGTCGCCGGGTCAGGACTTAGAAAAGAATTCCGCGGAGGCGCCTCCGGCGACCGGGCCCGGGGCGGGACCGTGGCTCCCGTCCCTCAGCCGGGGCTCCACCTACGCCTCGAGCCGGCCCCCTCCCGCCTCCGGACAAAGACGCGACCCGCGAAACTCGGAGAGAGAAGTCCGGTCCGACGGCCCGGACCCACCCCGGGCACGCGTCCGGGCCGGGGACGCCCTCCCCGGCCCGCCCTCGAGGGCTCCCGGGGCCGGTCCACGCTCTTCTCCAGGGCGGGACTTGGAAAAAAAAACTGCCACGGAGGAGGAGGCATCCGAGGACCGGGCCCGGTCCCCACCGCCAGAGCCGGTCGACTCGGAAGACCAGTGGGGAAAAGGCCAGCCCGGCGGCCGAGCCCGTCGCGCCCTCCACGGGCCTCCCCCGCAAGGCCCCGGCCGGTCGCCCACCTCCGGAGCGGGGCGCGGAAAGGGGATCGGCGACGCGGAAGGCCCGACCACCGGGCCGCCCTCGGGACGACGGCCGGGCACGGGACGAGCTCCCTCGCCCGTTCCCCCGCGGCGGCCCCCCACCCCCTCCCGGGGACGGAGGGGCACCGGCGGCTGCTGGTCGACCCGTCCGGGAGGCCCCACACCCCGGCCGGCACCGGGCGGCGCGGCGACAGCCACCTCCCTCAGTAGCCTGCACCTCCAATCTCCGGCGAGCGGGCGTCGCGCTCACGCCCCGGCGCCACCGGGCCAGATCCCGCCAGCGACGCCAGCCTCCCGGGACTCTGCCTCGGTCACCGCGGCCGAGTCCCGTCCCTTGGCCCGCGTCGCCGGAGCTCCGGAGGAAAGAGACGATATAAAAGCGGCCGCCAGGTGGCACCCGGCGACCGACGACCGCCTCAGCGGGACGGAGCCGGAGCGCGGGCCCGCCGGGGAGCACAGCCGGGCCGCCGGGCCGCCCGATCCCGTCCCGGAGCCCCCTCGGACCCAGCCTCCCGGCCCAGTGCGGCCCCGGGGCGTCCGCCCGCGGGCTCCCGGCCGCCAAGGCGCAGCCCCAGCCGCAGGAGGGGGACTCGGAAAAGGTTTCTCGGGCGATCACCGGGAAGGGGAAGGGGAGAGTTCCCCCCAGAGAGGCCAGGGGGCGGCCCGGGCCGGGCTGGGCCGGTGCGGCCGGGAGGCCGCCGCTTCCCGGAGCGGCTGGAGCGCCCCCGGGGTTCCCGGGAGGACTTAGAAAATCAGGGCGGGCGGGGACGGTCAAACCGAAACCAGGCACGTCATCCGAGAAGGACCGTGATGACGGGAGGAGGAAAGCTTTCCAGTCCAGAGGGCCTGTCGAAGGCAGGCGGAGAGTCTACCCGCTGAAACTGACGAAGATGGGCAAAAGAAGCTAGCTCAGGCGCCGACATTTAAGGAAATAAAAAAAAAAAGCACGAGGGCGTGGAGAAATGGGGAAAAATCAACACTGAGAAATCTACCCTCTGAAACCGACGAAGATGGGCAACAGGGGCTAGCTCAGGTGGCAATTTTTAAGGAAAAATGAAAGGAAGTGCGTGGAGACCTGGGGAAAAAGCAACACGGAGAAATCTACCCTCTAGAACTGAGAAAGAAGCGCAACAGAGGCTAGCTCAGGTGGCAATCTTTAAGCAAAAAAAATAAGATAAAAAAATACAATGGCGAGGAGACGCGGTCAAAAAGCAACCCTGAAAAAGGTACCCTCTGAAACTGAGGAAGCAGGGCAACAGTGCCTAGCTCAGGTGACAATCTTTAAGCAAAAGAAACACACAAGGGCGTGGGGAGCTGGGGAAAAGGCAACACTGAGAAATCCACCCTCTGAAACTGACGAAGATGGGCAAGAGAGGCTGGCTTCAGGTGGCAATCTTTCAGCAAAAGAAACACACAAGGGCGTGGGGAGCTGGGGAAAAGGCAACACTGAGAAATCCACCCTCTGAAACGGACGAAGATGGGCAACAGAGGCTAGCTCAGGTGGCAATCTTTAAGCAAAAAAAATAAGATAAAAAAATACAATGGCGAGGAGACCCGGTCAAAAAGCAACCCTGAAAAAGGTACCCTCTGAAACTGAGGAAGCAGGGCAACAGTGCCTAGCTCAGGTGACAATCTTTAAGCAAAAGAAACACACAAGGGCGTGGGGAGCTGGCGAAAAGGCAACACTGAGAAATCCACCCTCTGAAACGGACGAAGATGGGCAACAGAGGCTAGCTCAGGTGGCAATCTTTAAGCAAAAAAAATAAAATAAAAAAATACAATGGCGAGGAGAGCCGGTCAAAAAGCAACCCTGAAAAAGGTACCCTCTGAAACTGAGGAAGCAGGGCAACAGTGCCTAGCTCAGGTGACAATCTTTAAGCAAAAGAAACACACAAGGGCGTGGGGAGCTGGCGAAAAGGCAACACTGAGAAATCCACCCTCTGAAACGGACTAAGATGGGCAACAGAGGCTACCTCAGGTGGCAATCCTTAAGCAAAAACAAAGCACAAAGGCGTGGAGCCCTGGGGACAAAGCAACCCTGAAATATCTACCCTCTGAAACTGAGGAACATGGGCAAGAGAGGCTAGCTCAGGTGGCACTCGTTAAGCAAAAACAAAACACAAAGGCGTGGAGACCTGGGGAAAAAGCAACCCTGAAATATCTACCCTCTGAAACTGAGGAAGATGGGCAACAGAGGCTAGCTCAGGTGGCAATCTTTAAGCAAAAGAAACACACAAGGGCGTGGAGACCTGGGGAAAAAGCAACACGGAGAAATCCACCCTCTGAAACTGAGGAAGATGGGCAAGAGAGGCTACCTCAGGTGGCAATCCTTAAGCAAAAACAAAGCACAAAGGCGTGGAGCCCTGGGGACAAAGCAACCCTGAAATATCTACCCTCTGAAACTGAGGAACATGGGCAAGAGAGGCTAGCTCAGGTGGCACTCGTTAAGCAAAAACAAAACACAAAGGCGTGGAGACCTGGGGAAAAAGCAACCCTGAAATATCTACCCTCTGAAACTGAGGAAGATGGGCAAGAGAGGCTGGCTTCAGGTGGCAATCTTTAAGCAAAAGAAACACACAAGGGCGTGGGGAGCTGGCGAAAAGGCAACACTGAGAAATCCACCCTCTGAAACGGACGAAGATGGGCAACAGAGGCTAGCTCAGGTGGCAATCGTTAAGCAAAAGAAACACACAAGGGCGTGGAGGCCTGGGGAAAAAGCAACACGGAGAAATCCACCCTCTGAAACTGAGGAACATGGGCAAAAGAAGCTAGCTCAGGTTGCAACCTTTAAGCAGAAAAAAAACACAAGGGCGTGCAGACCTGGCAAAAAAGCAACAGTGAGAAATCTACCCTCTGAAACCGACGAAGATGGGCAACAGAGGCTAGCTCAGGTGGCAATTTTTAAGGAAAAATAAAAGGAAGTGCGTGGAGACCTGGGGAAAAAGCAACACGGGGAAATCTACCCTCTGAAACTGAGAAAGAAGCGCAACAGAGGCTAGCTCAGGTGGCAATCTTTAAGCAAAAAAAAATAAAATAAAAAAATACAATGGCGAGGAGACCCGGTCAAAAAGCAACCCTGAAAAAGGTACCCTCTGAAACTGAGGAAGCAGGGCAACAGTGCCTAGCTCAGGTGACAATCTTTAAGCAAAAGAAACACACAAGGGCGTGGGGAGCTGGCGAAAAGGCAACACTGAGAAATCCACCCTCTGAAACGGACGAAGATGGGCAACAGAGGCTAGCTCAGGTGGCAATCTTTAAGCAAAAAAAATAAAATAAAAAAATACAATGGCGAGGAGACCCGGTCAAAAAGCAACCCTGAAAAAGGCACCCTCTGAAACTGAAGAAGCAGGGCAACAGTGCCTAGCTCAGGTGACAATCTTTAAGCAAAAGAAACACACAAGGGCGTGGGGAGCTGGCGAAAAGGCAACACTGAGAAATCCACCCTCTGAAACGGACGAAGATGGGCAACAGAGGCTAGCTCAGGTGGCAATCTTTAAGCAAAAAAAATAAAATAAAAAAATACAATGGCGAGGAGAGCCGGTCAAAAAGCAACCCTGAAAAAGGTACCCTCTGAAACTGAGGAAGCAGGGCAACAGTGCCTAGCTCAGGTGACAATCTTTAAGCAAAAGAAACACACAAGGGCGTGGGGAGCTGGCGAAAAGGCAACACTGAGAAATCCACCCTCTGAAACGGACTAAGATGGGCAACAGAGGCTACCTCAGGTGGCAATCCTTAAGCAAAAACAAAGCACAAAGGCGTGGAGCCCTGGGGACAAAGCAACCCTGAAATATCTACCCTCTGAAACTGAGGAACATGGGCAAGAGAGGCTAGCTCAGGTGGCACTCGTTAAGCAAAAACAAAACACAAAGGCGTGGAGACCTGGGGAAAAAGCAACCCTGAAATATCTACCCTCTGAAACTGAGGAAGATGGGCAAGAGAGGCTGGCTTCAGGTGGCAATCTTTAAGCAAAAGAAACACACAAGGGCGTGGGGAGCTGGCGAAAAGGCAACACTGAGAAATCCACCCTCTGAAACGGACGAAGATGGGCAACAGAGGCTAGCTCAGGTGGCAATCGTTAAGCAAAAGAAACACACAAGGGCGTGGAGGCCTGGGGAAAAAGCAACACGGAGAAATCCACCCTCTGAAACTGAGGAACATGGGCAAAAGAAGCTAGCTCAGGTTGCAACCTTTAAGCAGAAAAAAAACACAAGGGCGTGCAGACCTGGCAAAAAAGCAACAGTGAGAAATCTACCCTCTGAAACCGACGAAGATGGGCAACAGAGGCTAGCTCAGGTGGCAATTTTTAAGGAAAAATAAAAGGAAGTGCGTGGAGACCTGGGGAAAAAGCAACACGGGGAAATCTACCCTCTGAAACTGAGAAAGAAGCGCAACAGAGGCTAGCTCAGGTGGCAATCTTTAAGCAAAAAAAAATAAAATAAAAAAATACAATGGCGAGGAGAGCCGGTCAAAAAGCAACCCTGAAAAAGGTACCCTCTGAAACTGAGGAAGCAGGGCAACAGTGCCTAGCTCAGGTGACAATCTTTAAGCAAAAGAAACACACAAGGGCGTGGGGAGCTGGCGAAAAAACAACACTGAGAAATCCACCCTCTGAAACGGACGAAGATGGGCAACAGAGGCTAGCTCAGGTGGCAATCTTTAAGCAAAAAAAATAAAATAAAAAAATACAATGGCGAGGAGACCCGGTCAAAAAGCAACCCTGAAAAAGGTACCCTCTGAAACTGAAGAAGCAGGGCAACAGTGCCTAGCTCAGGTGACAATCTTTAAGCAAAAGAAACACACAAGGGCGTGGGGAGCTGGCGAAAAGGCAACACTGAGAAATCCACCCTCTGAAACGGACTAAGATGGGCAACAGAGGCTACCTCAGGTGGCAATCCTTAAGCAAAAACAAAGCACAAAGGCGTGGAGCCCTGGGGACAAAGCAACCCTGAAATATCTACCCTCTGAAACTGAGGAACATGGGCAAGAGAGGCTAGCTCAGGTGGCACTCGTTAAGCAAAAACAAAACACAAAGGCGTGGAGACCTGGGGAAAAAGCAACCCTGAAATATCTACCCTCTGAAACTGAGGAAGATGGGCAACAGAGGCTAGCTCAGGTGGCAATCTTTAAGCAAAAGAAACACACAAGGGCGTGGAGACCTGGGGAAAAAGCAACACGGAGAAATCCACCCTCTGAAACTGAGGAAGATGGGCAAGAGAGGCTACCTCAGGTGGCAATCCTTAAGCAAAAACAAAGCACAAAGGCGTGGAGCCCTGGGGACAAAGCAACCCTGAAATATCTACCCTCTGAAACTGAGGAACATGGGCAAGAGAGGCTAGCTCAGGTGGCACTCGTTAAGCAAAAACAAAACACAAAGGCGTGGAGACCTGGGGAAAAAGCAACCCTGAAATATCTACCCTCTGAAACTGAGGAAGATGGGCAAGAGAGGCTGGCTTCAGGTGGCAATCTTTAAGCAAAAGAAACACACAAGGGCGTGGGGAGCTGGCGAAAAGGCAACACTGAGAAATCCACCCTCTGAAACGGACGAAGATGGGCAACAGAGGCTAGCTCAGGTGGCAATCGTTAAGCAAAAGAAACACACAAGGGCGTGGAGGCCTGGGGAAAAAGCAACACGGAGAAATCCACCCTCTGAAACTGAGGAACATGGGCAAAAGAAGCTAGCTCAGGTTGCAACCTTTAAGCAGAAAAAAAACACAAGGGCGTGCAGACCTGGCAAAAAAGCAACAGTGAGAAATCTACCCTCTGAAACCGACGAAGATGGGCAACAGAGGCTAGCTCAGGTGGCAATTTTTAAGGAAAAATAAAAGGAAGTGCGTGGAGACCTGGGGAAAAAGCAACACGGGGAAATCTACCCTCTGAAACTGAGAAAGAAGCGCAACAGAGGCTAGCTCAGGTGGCAATCTTTAAGCAAAAAAAAATAAAATAAAAAAATACAATGGCGAGGAGACCCGGTCAAAAAGCAACCCTGAAAAAGGTACCCTCTGAAACTGAGGAAGCAGGGCAACAGTGCCTAGCTCAGGTGACAATCTTTAAGCAAAAGAAACACACAAGGGCGTGGGGAGCTGGCGAAAAGGCAACACTGAGAAATCCACCCTCTGAAACGGACGAAGATGGGCAACAGAGGCTAGCTCAGGTGGCAATCTTTAAGCAAAAAAAATAAAATAAAAAAATACAATGGCGAGGAGACCCGGTCAAAAAGCAACCCTGAAAAAGGCACCCTCTGAAACTGAAGAAGCAGGGCAACAGTGCCTAGCTCAGGTGACAATCTTTAAGCAAAAGAAACACACAAGGGCGTGGGGAGCTGGCGAAAAGGCAACACTGAGAAATCCACCCTCTGAAACGGACGAAGATGGGCAACAGAGGCTAGCTCAGGTGGCAATCTTTAAGCAAAAAAAATAAAATAAAAAAATACAATGGCGAGGAGAGCCGGTCAAAAAGCAACCCTGAAAAAGGTACCCTCTGAAACTGAGGAAGCAGGGCAACAGTGCCTAGCTCAGGTGACAATCTTTAAGCAAAAGAAACACACAAGGGCGTGGGGAGCTGGCGAAAAGGCAACACTGAGAAATCCACCCTCTGAAACGGACGAAGATGGGCAACAGAGGCTAGCTCAGGTGGCAATCTTTAAGCAAAAGAAACACACAAGGGCGTGGAGACCTGGGGAAAAAGCAAGACGGAGAAATCCACCCTCTGAAACTGAGGAAGATGGGCAAGAGAGGCTACCTCAGGTGGCAATCCTTAAGCAAAAACAAAGCACAAAGGCGTGGAGCCCTGGGGACATAGCAACCCTGAAATATCTACCCTCTGAAACTGAGGAACATGGGCAAGAGAGGCTAGCTCAGGTGGCACTCGTTAAGCAAAAACAAAACACAAAGGCGTGGAGACCTGGGGAAAAAGCAACCCTGAAATATCTACCCTCTGAAACTGAGGAAGATGGGCAAGAGAGGCTGGCTTCAGGTGGCAATCTTTAAGCAAAAGAAACACACAAGGGCGTGGGGAGCTGGCGAAAAGGCAACACTGAGAAATCCACCCTCTGAAACGGACGAAGATGGGCAACAGAGGCTAGCTCAGGTGGCAATCTTTAAGCAAAAAAAATAAAATAAAAAAATACAATGGCGAGGAGAGCCGGTCAAAAAGCAACCCTGAAAAAGGTACCCTCTGAAACTGAGGAAGCAGGGCAACAGTGCCTAGCTCAGGTGACAATCTTTAAGCAAAAGAAACACACAAGGGCGTGGGGAGCTGGCGAAAAGGCAACACTGAGAAATCCACCCTCTGAAACGGACGAAGATGGGCAACAGAGGCTAGCTCAGGTGGCAATCTTTAAGCAAAAAAAATAAAATAAAAAAATACAATGGCGAGGAGACCCGGTCAAAAAGCAACCCTGAAAAAGGCACCCTCTGAAACTGAAGAAGCAGGGCAACAGTGCCTAGCTCAGGTGACAATCTTTAAGCAAAAGAAACACACAAGGGCGTGGGGAGCTGGCGAAAAGGCAACACTGAGAAATCCACCCTCTGAAACGGACGAAGATGGGCAACAGAGGCTAGCTCAGGTGGCAATCTTTAAGCAAAAAAAATAAAATAAAAAAATACAATGGCGAGGAGAGCCGGTCAAAAAGCAACCCTGAAAAAGGTACCCTCTGAAACTGAGGAAGCAGGGCAACAGTGCCTAGCTCAGGTGACAATCTTTAAGCAAAAGAAACACACAAGGGCGTGGGGAGCTGGCGAAAAGGCAACACTGAGAAATCCACCCTCTGAAACGGACTAAGATGGGCAACAGAGGCTACCTCAGGTGGCAATCCTTAAGCAAAAACAAAGCACAAAGGCGTGGAGCCCTGGGGACAAAGCAACCCTGAAATATCTACCCTCTGAAACTGAGGAACATGGGCAAGAGAGGCTAGCTCAGGTGGCACTCGTTAAGCAAAAACAAAACACAAAGGCGTGGAGACCTGGGGAAAAAGCAACCCTGAAATATCTACCCTCTGAAACTGAGGAAGATGGGCAAGAGAGGCTGGCTTCAGGTGGCAATCTTTAAGCAAAAGAAACACACAAGGGCGTGGGGAGCTGGCGAAAAGGCAACACTGAGAAATCCACCCTCTGAAACGGACGAAGATGGGCAACAGAGGCTAGCTCAGGTGGCAATCGTTAAGCAAAAGAAACACACAAGGGCGTGGAGGCCTGGGGAAAAAGCAACACGGAGAAATCCACCCTCTGAAACTGAGGAACATGGGCAAAAGAAGCTAGCTCAGGTTGCAACCTTTAAGCAGAAAAAAAACACAAGGGCGTGCAGACCTGGCAAAAAAGCAACAGTGAGAAATCTACCCTCTGAAACCGACGAAGATGGGCAACAGAGGCTAGCTCAGGTGGCAATTTTTAAGGAAAAATAAAAGGAAGTGCGTGGAGACCTGGGGAAAAAGCAACACGGGGAAATCTACCCTCTGAAACTGAGAAAGAAGCGCAACAGAGGCTAGCTCAGGTGGCAATCTTTAAGCAAAAAAAAATAAAATAAAAAAATACAATGGCGAGGAGAGCCGGTCAAAAAGCAACCCTGAAAAAGGTACCCTCTGAAACTGAAGAAGCAGGGCAACAGTGCCTAGCTCAGGTGACAATCTTTAAGCAAAAGAAACACACAAGGGCGTGGGGAGCTGGCGAAAAGGCAACACTGAGAAATCCACCCTCTGAAACGGACGAAGATGGGCAACAGAGGCTACCTCAGGTGGCAATCCTTAAGCAAAAACAAAGCACAAAGGCGTGGAGCCCTGGGGACAAAGCAACCCTGAAATATCTACCCTCTGAAACTGAGGAACATGGGCAAGAGAGGCTAGCTCAGGTGGCACTCGTTAAGCAAAAACAAAACACAAAGGCGTGGAGACCTGGGGAAAAAGCAACCCTGAAATATCTACCCTCTGAAACTGAGGAAGATGGGCAACAGAGGCTAGCTCAGGTGGCAATCTTTAAGCAAAAGAAACACACAAGGGCGTGGAGACCTGGGGAAAAAGCAACACGGAGAAATCCACCCTCTGAAACTGAGGAAGATGGGCAAGAGAGGCTACCTCAGGTGGCAATCCTTAAGCAAAAACAAAGCACAAAGGCGTGGAGCCCTGGGGACAAAGCAACCCTGAAATATCTACCCTCTGAAACTGAGGAACATGGGCAAGAGAGGCTAGCTCAGGTGGCACTCGTTAAGCAAAAACAAAACACAAAGGCGTGGAGACCTGGGGAAAAAGCAACCCTGAAATATCTACCCTCTGAAACTGAGGAAGATGGGCAAGAGAGGCTGGCTTCAGGTGGCAATCTTTAAGCAAAAGAAACACACAAGGGCGTGGGGAGCTGGCGAAAAGGCAACACTGAGAAATCCACCCTCTGAAACGGACGAAGATGGGCAACAGAGGCTAGCTCAGGTGGCAATCGTTAAGCAAAAGAAACACACAAGGGCGTGGAGGCCTGGGGAAAAAGCAACACGGAGAAATCCACCCTCTGAAACTGAGGAACATGGGCAAAAGAAGCTAGCTCAGGTTGCAACCTTTAAGCAGAAAAAAAACACAAGGGCGTGCAGACCTGGCAAAAAAGCAACAGTGAGAAATCTACCCTCTGAAACCGACGAAGATGGGCAACAGAGGCTAGCTCAGGTGGCAATTTTTAAGGAAAAATTAAAGGAAGTGCGTGGAGACCTGGGGAAAAAGCAACACGGGGAAATCTACCCTCTGAAACTGAGAAAGAAGCGCAACAGAGGCTAGCTCAGGTGGCAATCTTTAAGCAAAAAAAAATAAAATAAAAAAATACAATGGCGAGGAGACCCGGTCAAAAAGCAACCCTGAAAAAGGTACCCTCTGAAACTGAGGAAGCAGGGCAACAGTGCCTAGCTCAGGTGACAATCTTTAAGCAAAAGAAACACACAAGGGCGTGGGGAGCTGGCGAAAAGGCAACACTGAGAAATCCACCCTCTGAAACGGACGAAGATGGGCAACAGAGGCTAGCTCAGGTGGCAATCTTTAAGCAAAAAAAATAAAATAAAAAAATACAATGGCGAGGAGACCCGGTCAAAAAGCAACCCTGAAAAAGGCACCCTCTGAAACTGAAGAAGCAGGGCAACAGTGCCTAGCTCAGGTGACAATCTTTAAGCAAAAGAAACACACAAGGGCGTGGGGAGCTGGCGAAAAGGCAACACTGAGAAATCCACCCTCTGAAACGGACGAAGATGGGCAACAGAGGCTAGCTCAGGTGGCAATCTTTAAGCAAAAAAAATAAAATAAAAAAATACAATGGCGAGGAGAGCCGGTCAAAAAGCAACCCTGAAAAAGGTACCCTCTGAAACTGAGGAAGCAGGGCAACAGTGCCTAGCTCAGGTGACAATCTTTAAGCAAAAGAAACACACAAGGGCGTGGGGAGCTGGCGAAAAGGCAACACTGAGAAATCCACCCTCTGAAACGGACGAAGATGGGCAACAGAGGCTAGCTCAGGTGGCAATCTTTAAGCAAAAGAAACACACAAGGGCGTGGAGACCTGGGGAAAAAGCAAGACGGAGAAATCCACCCTCTGAAACTGAGGAAGATGGGCAAGAGAGGCTACCTCAGGTGGCAATCCTTAAGCAAAAACAAAGCACAAAGGCGTGGAGCCCTGGGGACATAGCAACCCTGAAATATCTACCCTCTGAAACTGAGGAACATGGGCAAGAGAGGCTAGCTCAGGTGGCACTCGTTAAGCAAAAACAAAACACAAAGGCGTGGAGACCTGGGGAAAAAGCAACCCTGAAATATCTACCCTCTGAAACTGAGGAAGATGGGCAAGAGAGGCTGGCTTCAGGTGGCAATCTTTAAGCAAAAGAAACACACAAGGGCGTGGGGAGCTGGCGAAAAGGCAACACTGAGAAATCCACCCTCTGAAACGGACGAAGATGGGCAACAGAGGCTAGCTCAGGTGGCAATCTTTAAGCAAAAAAAATAAAATAAAAAAATACAATGGCGAGGAGAGCCGGTCAAAAAGCAACCCTGAAAAAGGTACCCTCTGAAACTGAGGAAGCAGGGCAACAGTGCCTAGCTCAGGTGACAATCTTTAAGCAAAAGAAACACACAAGGGCGTGGGGAGCTGGCGAAAAGGCAACACTGAGAAATCCACCCTCTGAAACGGACGAAGATGGGCAACAGAGGCTAGCTCAGGTGGCAATCTTTAAGCAAAAAAAATAAAATAAAAAAATACAATGGCGAGGAGACCCGGTCAAAAAGCAACCCTGAAAAAGGCACCCTCTGAAACTGAAGAAGCAGGGCAACAGTGCCTAGCTCAGGTGACAATCTTTAAGCAAAAGAAACACACAAGGGCGTGGGGAGCTGGCGAAAAGGCAACACTGAGAAATCCACCCTCTGAAACGGACGAAGATGGGCAACAGAGGCTAGCTCAGGTGGCAATCTTTAAGCAAAAAAAATAAAATAAAAAAATACAATGGCGAGGAGAGCCGGTCAAAAAGCAACCCTGAAAAAGGTACCCTCTGAAACTGAGGAAGCAGGGCAACAGTGCCTAGCTCAGGTGACAATCTTTAAGCAAAAGAAACACACAAGGGCGTGGGGAGCTGGCGAAAAGGCAACACTGAGAAATCCACCCTCTGAAACGGACTAAGATGGGCAACAGAGGCTACCTCAGGTGGCAATCCTTAAGCAAAAACAAAGCACAAAGGCGTGGAGCCCTGGGGACAAAGCAACCCTGAAATATCTACCCTCTGAAACTGAGGAACATGGGCAAGAGAGGCTAGCTCAGGTGGCACTCGTTAAGCAAAAACAAAACACAAAGGCGTGGAGACCTGGGGAAAAAGCAACCCTGAAATATCTACCCTCTGAAACTGAGGAAGATGGGCAAGAGAGGCTGGCTTCAGGTGGCAATCTTTAAGCAAAAGAAACACACAAGGGCGTGGGGAGCTGGCGAAAAGGCAACACTGAGAAATCCACCCTCTGAAACGGACGAAGATGGGCAACAGAGGCTAGCTCAGGTGGCAATCGTTAAGCAAAAGAAACACACAAGGGCGTGGAGGCCTGGGGAAAAAGCAACACGGAGAAATCCACCCTCTGAAACTGAGGAACATGGGCAAAAGAAGCTAGCTCAGGTTGCAACCTTTAAGCAGAAAAAAAACACAAGGGCGTGCAGACCTGGCAAAAAAGCAACAGTGAGAAATCTACCCTCTGAAACCGACGAAGATGGGCAACAGAGGCTAGCTCAGGTGGCAATTTTTAAGGAAAAATAAAAGGAAGTGCGTGGAGACCTGGGGAAAAAGCAACACGGGGAAATCTACCCTCTGAAACTGAGAAAGAAGCGCAACAGAGGCTAGCTCAGGTGGCAATCTTTAAGCAAAAAAAAATAAAATAAAAAAATACAATGGCGAGGAGAGCCGGTCAAAAAGCAACCCTGAAAAAGGTACCCTCTGAAACTGAAGAAGCAGGGCAACAGTGCCTAGCTCAGGTGACAATCTTTAAGCAAAAGAAACACACAAGGGCGTGGGGAGCTGGCGAAAAGGCAACACTGAGAAATCCACCCTCTGAAACGGACGAAGATGGGCAACAGAGGCTACCTCAGGTGGCAATCCTTAAGCAAAAACAAAGCACAAAGGCGTGGAGCCCTGGGGACAAAGCAACCCTGAAATATCTACCCTCTGAAACTGAGGAACATGGGCAAGAGAGGCTAGCTCAGGTGGCACTCGTTAAGCAAAAACAAAACACAAAGGCGTGGAGACCTGGGGAAAAAGCAACCCTGAAATATCTACCCTCTGAAACTGAGGAAGATGGGCAACAGAGGCTAGCTCAGGTGGCAATCTTTAAGCAAAAGAAACACACAAGGGCGTGGAGACCTGGGGAAAAAGCAACACGGAGAAATCCACCCTCTGAAACTGAGGAAGATGGGCAAGAGAGGCTACCTCAGGTGGCAATCCTTAAGCAAAAACAAAGCACAAAGGCGTGGAGCCCTGGGGACAAAGCAACCCTGAAATATCTACCCTCTGAAACTGAGGAACATGGGCAAGAGAGGCTAGCTCAGGTGGCACTCGTTAAGCAAAAACAAAACACAAAGGCGTGGAGACCTGGGGAAAAAGCAACCCTGAAATATCTACCCTCTGAAACTGAGGAAGATGGGCAAGAGAGGCTGGCTTCAGGTGGCAATCTTTAAGCAAAAGAAACACACAAGGGCGTGGGGAGCTGGCGAAAAGGCAACACTGAGAAATCCACCCTCTGAAACGGACGAAGATGGGCAACAGAGGCTAGCTCAGGTGGCAATCGTTAAGCAAAAGAAACACACAAGGGCGTGGAGGCCTGGGGAAAAAGCAACACGGAGAAATCCACCCTCTGAAACTGAGGAACATGGGCAAAAGAAGCTAGCTCAGGTTGCAACCTTTAAGCAGAAAAAAAACACAAGGGCGTGCAGACCTGGCAAAAAAGCAACAGTGAGAAATCTACCCTCTGAAACCGACGAAGATGGGCAACAGAGGCTAGCTCAGGTGGCAATTTTTAAGGAAAAATTAAAGGAAGTGCGTGGAGACCTGGGGAAAAAGCAACACGGGGAAATCTACCCTCTGAAACTGAGAAAGAAGCGCAACAGAGGCTAGCTCAGGTGGAAATCTTTAAGCAAAAAAAAATAAAATAAAAAAATACAATGGCGAGGAGACCCGGTCAAAAAGCAACCCTGAAAAAGGTACCCTCTGAAACTGAGGAAGCAGGGCAACAGTGCCTAGCTCAGGTGACAATCTTTAAGCAAAAGAAACACACAAGGGCGTGGGGAGCTGGCGAAAAGGCAACACTGAGAAATCCACCCTCTGAAACGGACGAAGATGGGCAACAGAGGCTAGCTCAGGTGGCAATCTTTAAGCAAAAAAAATAAAATAAAAAAATACAATGGCGAGGAGACCCGGTCAAAAAGCAACCCTGAAAAAGGCACCCTCTGAAACTGAAGAAGCAGGGCAACAGTGCCTAGCTCAGGTGACAATCTTTAAGCAAAAGAAACACACAAGGGCGTGGGGAGCTGGCGAAAAGGCAACACTGAGAAATCCACCCTCTGAAACGGACGAAGATGGGCAACAGAGGCTAGCTCAGGTGGCAATCTTTAAGCAAAAAAAATAAAATAAAAAAATACAATGGCGAGGAGAGCCGGTCAAAAAGCAACCCTGAAAAAGGTACCCTCTGAAACTGAGGAAGCAGGGCAACAGTGCCTAGCTCAGGTGACAATCTTTAAGCAAAAGAAACACACAAGGGCGTGGGGAGCTGGCGAAAAGGCAACACTGAGAAATCCACCCTCTGAAACGGACGAAGATGGGCAACAGAGGCTAGCTCAGGTGGCAATCTTTAAGCAAAAAAAATAAAATAAAAAAATACAATGGCGAGGAGAGCCGGTCAAAAAGCAACCCTGAAAAAGGTACCCTCTGAAACTGAGGAAGCAGGGCAACAGTGCCTAGCTCAGGTGACAATCTTTAAGCAAAAGAAACACACAAGGGCGTGGGGAGCTGGCGAAAAGGCAACACTGAGAAATCCACCCTCTGAAACGGACTAAGATGGGCAACAGAGGCTACCTCAGGTGGCAATCCTTAAGCAAAAACAAAGCACAAAGGCGTGGAGCCCTGGGGACAAAGCAACCCTGAAATATCTACCCTCTGAAACTGAGGAACATGGGCAAGAGAGGCTAGCTCAGGTGGCACTCGTTAAGCAAAAACAAAACACAAAGGCGTGGAGACCTGGGGAAAAAGCAACCCTGAAATATCTACCCTCTGAAACTGAGGAAGATGGGCAACAGAGGCTAGCTCAGGTGGCAATCTTTAAGCAAAAGAAACACACAAGGGCGTGGAGACCTGGGGAAAAAGCAACACGGAGAAATCCACCCTCTGAAACTGAGGAAGATGGGCAAGAGAGGCTACCTCAGGTGGCAATCCTTAAGCAAAAACAAAGCACAAAGGCGTGGAGCCCTGGGGACAAAGCAACCCTGAAATATCTACCCTCTGAAACTGAGGAACATGGGCAAGAGAGGCTAGCTCAGGTGGCACTCGTTAAGCAAAAACAAAACACAAAGGCGTGGAGACCTGGGGAAAAAGCAACCCTGAAATATCTACCCTCTGAAACTGAGGAAGATGGGCAAGAGAGGCTGGCTTCAGGTGGCAATCTTTAAGCAAAAGAAACACACAAGGGCGTGGGGAGCTGGCGAAAAGGCAACACTGAGAAATCCACCCTCTGAAACGGACGAAGATGGGCAACAGAGGCTAGCTCAGGTGGCAATCGTTAAGCAAAAGAAACACACAAGGGCGTGGAGGCCTGGGGAAAAAGCAACACGGAGAAATCCACCCTCTGAAACTGAGGAACATGGGCAAAAGAAGCTAGCTCAGGTTGCAACCTTTAAGCAGAAAAAAAACACAAGGGCGTGCAGACCTGGCAAAAAAGCAACAGTGAGAAATCTACCCTCTGAAACCGACGAAGATGGGCAACAGAGGCTAGCTCAGGTGGCAATTTTTAAGGAAAAATAAAAGGAAGTGCGTGGAGACCTGGGGAAAAAGCAACACGGGGAAATCTACCCTCTGAAACTGAGAAAGAAGCGCAACAGAGGCTAGCTCAGGTGGCAATCTTTAAGCAAAAAAAAATAAAATAAAAAAATACAATGGCGAGGAGACCCGGTCAAAAAGCAACCCTGAAAAAGGTACCCTCTGAAACTGAGGAAGCAGGGCAACAGTGCCTAGCTCAGGTGACAATCTTTAAGCAAAAGAAACACACAAGGGCGTGGGGAGCTGGCGAAAAGGCAACACTGAGAAATCCACCCTCTGAAACGGACGAAGATGGGCAACAGAGGCTAGCTCAGGTGGCAATCTTTAAGCAAAAAAAATAAAATAAAAAAATACAATGGCGAGGAGACCCGGTCAAAAAGCAACCCTGAAAAAGGCACCCTCTGAAACTGAAGAAGCAGGGCAACAGTGCCTAGCTCAGGTGACAATCTTTAAGCAAAAGAAACACACAAGGGCGTGGGGAGCTGGCGAAAAGGCAACACTGAGAAATCCACCCTCTGAAACGGACGAAGATGGGCAACAGAGGCTAGCTCAGGTGGCAATCTTTAAGCAAAAAAAATAAAATAAAAAAATACAATGGCGAGGAGAGCCGGTCAAAAAGCAACCCTGAAAAAGGTACCCTCTGAAACTGAGGAAGCAGGGCAACAGTGCCTAGCTCAGGTGACAATCTTTAAGCAAAAGAAACACACAAGGGCGTGGGGAGCTGGCGAAAAGGCAACACTGAGAAATCCACCCTCTGAAACGGACGAAGATGGGCAACAGAGGCTAGCTCAGGTGGCAATCTTTAAGCAAAAAAAATAAAATAAAAAAATACAATGGCGAGGAGAGCCGGTCAAAAAGCAACCCTGAAAAAGGTACCCTCTGAAACTGAGGAAGCAGGGCAACAGTGCCTAGCTCAGGTGACAATCTTTAAGCAAAAGAAACACACAAGGGCGTGGGGAGCTGGCGAAAAGGCAACACTGAGAAATCCACCCTCTGAAACGGACTAAGATGGGCAACAGAGGCTACCTCAGGTGGCAATCCTTAAGCAAAAACAAAGCACAAAGGCATGGAGCCCTGGGGACAAAGCAACCCTGAAATATCTACCCTCTGAAACTGAGGAACATGGGCAAGAGAGGCTAGCTCAGGTGGCACTCGTTAAGCAAAAACAAAACACAAAGGCGTGGAGACCTGGGGAAAAAGCAACCCTGAAATATCTACCCTCTGAAACTGAGGAAGATGGGCAACAGAGGCTAGCTCAGGTGGCAATCTTTAAGCAAAAGAAACACACAAGGGCGTGGAGACCTGGGGAAAAAGCAAGACGGAGAAATCCACCCTCTGAAACTGAGGAAGATGGGCAAGAGAGGCTACCTCAGGTGGCAATCCTTAAGCAAAAACAAAGCACAAAGGCGTGGAGCCCTGGGGACATAGCAACCCTGAAATATCTACCCTCTGAAACTGAGGAACATGGGCAAGAGAGGCTAGCTCAGGTGGCACTCGTTAAGCAAAAACAAAACACAAAGGCGTGGAGACCTGGGGAAAAAGCAACCCTGAAATATCTACCCTCTGAAACTGAGGAAGATGGGCAAGAGAGGCTGGCTTCAGGTGGCAATCTTTAAGCAAAAGAAACACACAAGGGCGTGGGGAGCTGGCGAAAAGGCAACACTGAGAAATCCACCCTCTGAAACGGACGAAGATGGGCAACAGAGGCTAGCTCAGGTGGCAATCTTTAAGCAAAAAAAATAAAATAAAAAAATACAATGGCGAGGAGAGCCGGTCAAAAAGCAACCCTGAAAAAGGTACCCTCTGAAACTGAGGAAGCAGGGCAACAGTGCCTAGCTCAGGTGACAATCTTTAAGCAAAAGAAACACACAAGGGCGTGGGGAGCTGGCGAAAAGGCAACACTGAGAAATCCACCCTCTGAAACGGACGAAGATGGGCAACAGAGGCTAGCTCAGGTGGCAATCTTTAAGCAAAAAAAATAAAATAAAAAAATACAATGGCGAGGAGAGCCGGTCAAAAAGCAACCCTGAAAAAGGTACCCTCTGAAACTGAGGAAGCAGGGCAACAGTGCCTAGCTCAGGTGACAATCTTTAAGCAAAAGAAACACACAAGGGCGTGGGGAGCTGGCGAAAAGGCAACACTGAGAAATCCACCCTCTGAAACGGACTAAGATGGGCAACAGAGGCTACCTCAGGTGGCAATCCTTAAGCAAAAACAAAGCACAAAGGCGTGGAGCCCTGGGGACAAAGCAACCCTGAAATATCTACCCTCTGAAACTGAGGAACATGGGCAAGAGAGGCTAGCTCAGGTGGCACTCGTTAAGCAAAAACAAAACACAAAGGCGTGGAGACCTGGGGAAAAAGCAACCCTGAAATATCTACCCTCTGAAACTGAGGAAGATGGGCAACAGAGGCTAGCTCAGGTGGCAATCTTTAAGCAAAAGAAACACACAAGGGCGTGGAGACCTGGGGAAAAAGCAAGACGGAGAAATCCACCCTCTGAAACTGAGGAAGATGGGCAAGAGAGGCTACCTCAGGTGGCAATCCTTAAGCAAAAACAAAGCACAAAGGCGTGGAGCCCTGGGGACATAGCAACCCTGAAATATCTACCCTCTGAAACTGAGGAACATGGGCAAGAGAGGCTAGCTCAGGTGGCACTCGTTAAGCAAAAACAAAACACAAAGGCGTGGAGATCTGGGGAAAAAGCAACCCTGAAATATCTACCCTCTGAAACTGAGGAAGATGGGCAAGAGAGGCTGGCTTCAGGTGGCAATCTTTAAGCAAAAGAAACACACAAGGGCGTGGGGAGCTGGCGAAAAGGCAACACTGAGAAATCCACCCTCTGAAACGGACGAAGATGGGCAACAGAGGCTAGCTCAGGTGGCAATCGTTAAGCCAAAGAAACACACAAGGGTGTTGAGACCTGGGGAAAAAGCAACACGGAGAAATCCACCCTCTGAAACTGATGAACATGGGCAAAAGAAGCTAGCTCAGGTTGCAGCCTTCAAGCAGAAAAAAAAAAGACGCAAGGGCGTGGAGAGCTGGCGAAAAAGCAACACTGAGAAATCTACCCTCTGAAACCGAAGAAGATGGGCAACAGAGGCTAGCTCAGGTGGCAATCTTTAAGCAAAAAATAAAAAAATAAAAAAATACAATGGCGAGGAGACCCGGTCAAAAAGCAACCCTGAAAAAGGTACCCTCTGAAACTGAGGAAGCAGGGCAACAGTGCCTAGCTCAGGTGACAATCTTTAAGCAAAAAAAAAAAAACAAAAAACAGAAAACAAAAAACAAAACCCACAATGGAGTGGAGACCCGGGGGAAATCAACACTGAAAAATACAAAAAGAATGGAAGAGCAATAGACAGAGCAGGCACTTTCACCTGGGGTGGAGGAGGTACGCATGGATGACCGATAAGCGCATGAAAAGATGTGAGCTGTTCCCTGGAAAAGCAAGTGAGAAAATTAGAGGGAGACATTGTGGGGACACATGGGTGAGACTGCCTTCTTCCAAATACCGGAACAGGATCAAACTGCTAGTCAGGTCGCGGAGAAGCCAAGTCAGTCACTCACGCCTCACTGGTGGTGAAGGGAAACGGTATGGCCTCTGTGAAAAAGGGCGTGGCGGGTTCCAAAACTGACACGCCGCGGAAACCACCACCGAAAGTGGCAACCTACATAAGCCTTTGGTGTATCTTGCCTCCTAAGAGCGTCTGTATGTAGCTGGAGCCTTGGGTCGTTAAGGCTTCCACAGTGATCTGTGGTGGGTGGGTGGGGGGGGGGGGGCCTTGGGCCTTGGGGGTCTCCGCTGGACCTCCAGGAAGTCAGCTTTTGTGGAGTCCCGTGAGTCCTTCCAGGGAGGGAGGCATCCAACCCGAGGGTGGTCTGGAGGGCACCACTCCCACCACTCCCGGGGGCTGGGGCGGGGGGCGGGGTGGGGGCTGCGGCCACGTTCCTGTTCATTCACACAGAATCCGGGGCATGAATGTTCTTAGCAGCTCTGTTCCACACAGCCCCACACTGGAAACCACACAGACGTCCTGCGAGTCCCATCCCTTGCTCATGTCGCCGGGGCTCCGGAGGAGGGCCACTCTGTAAAAGCGGCCGCCAGATGGCGCCCAACGACCGGCGCGGAGGGGTCAGCGGGAGGGAACCGGGTCACCAGCCAGCGAGAGTGCACAGCCTGAGCCCACCGCCGGGTCAGGTCTCTCTCTGTCTCTGTCTCTGTCTCTGTCTCTGTCTCTGTCTCTCTCTGTCTCTGTCTCTGTCTCTGTCTCTCTCTGTCTCTCTCTCTCTCTCTTTCTCTCTGGGCCCGCTTGGGGCGGCCGGGAGGTCACCACGTGAGGCCCCAGGGTGTCCACCTCGGAGCTCCCAGGCAGCACAGGGCAACCCTGGGCGCAGAAGGAGGTGTTGGAAAATCGGCGGGGAGGGGGGTGGGGTGGGTGGGCTTGCCAGGAAGGGGACAGACTCCCCACGTGACTTCTGGGCCGGGCCGGGCGCGGGGCTGCCGGCTGGCTGACGCGGACAGAGGTGGAAAAGTCCCCGGAGATGCCACGGGGCAGGCCGGGGCTGCCGGCCCCCGCTTCCCGGAGCGGCCCGAGCACTTCCCGGGCTCCCGGGAGGACTTAGAAAATCACGGCGGGGTGGGGGGTGGGGGTCGCTGTCAAACCGAAACCATGCACGTCATCAGAGAAGGACCGTGACGACGGAGGAATTGTCCGCAGTCTGTCAGGAATTGTGTGCAGCCTGTCACTTCCGGCCCAGAGGGTCTCTCTAAGGCAGACGGACAGACAGAGCCCACAAGTCGTAGAGGAAAGGACCGAGCCGCTTGGCCGCGGAAAAGTTTACAACACAAAACAGGTCTCCCTCCGCACGGGGCCACAGCAAAGCCCAAAGACGACACACGGGGGGGAGCATGGGTGCAGATGCACGTGTGGTGATAAGAATATGGATTTCAGCAGGGCTTCCCGTCCTCATCAACAAGCAGAAGCACCCAAATGGTGGGGGTTGGGGGGCAGAGACCTCACAGCCATTCCCTCCACAAATCGAGTTCCCCGGGACATCCTCACAGCGCCGTGCTGTGAGTGTGTGTGGGTGTTTAAAATGGAGTAAATGTGGACGTGGAACTGCTCCGTGAAACCAAAATAACAACAGTCGTAGATCTTCTTTGGTCATTTAGAAAATTCTTTTTTTTTTTTTTTCCCCAGCGGTGCACGTATTTCCCTTCCAAAAAAGAAGAACGGGAAAGGAGATGTTAAAGGCAAGCAGAGAGAGGAAAACTGTTGCAAAACAAAAGCTGAGCTCCCGTCCGAGGGAGGCCTCCTCCATTGGAGGCCTAGGAAATCATTCTGACAAAATGGAGGATCTCTGTCTTTGGTGTCGATTCCCTCAGAGGTCAAGAGAAACATTTTCCAATGTCTTTATCAGGAGGAGACTAGAAGTTAGAGAAAAGTATCCTTTCGGGAGTGAGAAAAACAAATTCTGATTTTGCATCAGCTTCCCTCCGATCTTGAAACTCATTGACTTGATTCCATTCTGTCGACGGAAATAATCCGGAACCAATCTATCCGTGAAAATCGGGGTGCGTTTATTCTGAGCTGAAATGTGAGGACTGTGGCCCGGGGCCTTTCTTCCCGAAGGAAGAGAGGGTGCCCGGGAAGTGGGGTGTACAGAGTGCTTCTAGACCCCCAGAGAGGACGTTTCACATAGGATCGAAAGGTCCCTTGGATGATAGTCGCGAGACTGCTCTGTCGGCACAGCGATCGACAGACACTGCTGGGTGGCAGGTCTGTTGTCTGGGCCTGGGTGGTCACAGGGGAGCCGGATGGTCAAAGGTGAGCGCAACCATCCGCTCCTAGCCTAAGGAAAGATGCCTCTCCTTAAGGAAAGGCCCGAGCACGGGGAAGCTGCTCCTTTCCCTTAAGGGCATTGGTTCTTGCCGTAGGAAATGTGTAAAGCGGATCTACGATGCGATGCGTGCTCGACGGCCACGTCAGGCCCTTTTCGAAAAACACTGTCAGGCCGAATTAGGCCGACACCCAATGGCTTCCTCATAGACTCCCATAGATCCTATCGCTCGCCATTTCTATCTGTCCACTCGTTCCAATTTTAGGCCACTTGACCACGAACAGGCCTTTTTCTCAGATTATTTTCCCCGTGAAACTTTGATCACCTTTTCACAGACAAAACGATCTTTACTTTTTAGGCCCTCTTGCCTGAAGGCAGCCATCTCACTTTCCTTGAACACAAAGATGTTTCCCATATTCACTTTTAGTGGCTTTTTGTTTTGTTTTGTTTTGTTTTGAGGACGATGAGCCCTGAGCTAACTGCTGCCAATCCTCCTCTTTTTGCCGAGGAAGGCTGGCCCTGAGCTCACCTCCGTGCCCATCTTCCTCTATTTCATATGTGGGACGCCTACCACCACGTGGCTCGCCCAGCGGTGCCACGTGCACCCCCGGGATCCGAACTGGCGAACCCCGGGCCGGCGAAGCGGAACAGGCACACTTAACCAGCGCGCCACCGGGCCGGCCTAGTGGCTTTCATCGCATTTGTTAAGTAGATTTTTTAACCCTCACGAACCTTAATTTTGGTGAAAACTAAGAAGCCAGCAATTAGGAACTGTCCTTCCCATGAGCATTCCGTCGCTTGGCCAATGTCTAAACACTTGGCCACTTTTAGAAACATGGGATTTCATAGGTTTAGCTTTTCCTTCGCTTTATTTGATTTCATCTCACTTTAGTTTTTGGGTGAGGAAGATCGGCCCTCACAGAGCTAACGCCTGTTGCCAATCTTCCGTTTTTGTTTTTTTTTCCCCCCCTCCCGATTTTTCTCCCCCAATCCCCCCCATGACATAGTTGTCTATCTTAGTTGAGGGCCCTTCCAGTTGTGGCATGTGGGACGCCGCCTCCACACGGCCCGACGAGCGGTGCCGTGTCCGTGCCGTGCCCGGGATCTGAACCGGCAAAACCCTGGGCCGCCGAAGGGGAGCTTGTGAACTTAACCACTCGGCCACGGGGCCGCCCCTGTCCGTGGACTTTTTTATCACCTGATTTCACCTCGCAAAACTTCAAAGCTTCAAGTTATCAGAGAGGTTTGGGAAGTTGTTTTTATTAATTTAATTAATTTATTTTTCGAGGAAGACGAGCCCCGAGCTGACACCTGCTGCCAATTCTCCTCTTTTTGCCCCGGGAGAGTGATCCCGAGCTAACATCCGTGCCCATCCCCCTCCCCTTGATAGGCGGGACGCTGACCACAGCGTGGCTCGCCAAGCGGCGCCACGTCCGCACCCTGGATCCGAACCTGCGAACCCCTGGCTGACAAAACGGAACGTGCGAACTTAACCGCTGTGCCGCCGGGCTGGCCCTTCGGGAAGTTATTTTCAGGACACGGGCCATAAACTAGAATCACCGCTACAGGTTTATCGGAGCGACATCAGCGTTCGTGGTGGATTGAGTCGTCCCCTCTGTCTCTCCCCTCCAGGGCACAACCAAAGGGACGTCTATCGACCCACCCACCAAGGATTCCCCCCCCCCCCCGCACGGCACAGCAGGATGCCTGAGAGATCCACGCAGCCCTACAGCGGCAAGTCACATTCGCACAGTCAAAATTCAATGGCAGAGACAAAACGTTAAGGTCAGTGAGAGGGAAGAGAATAACCGGCCCAGGAGCAACGGTGTGAAGAACACGGAGAAGACGGGTCCTAGACGCCGGGGTCCCCGGAGCAGCGATTTCATCAGAGGCCCGCAAACGTCCACGATCTCCACACCACGTTTATGGCCGACTGCGTGCGTGGGTCCTTTGGAATCGACCAGGCTACCGTCCGGGCCACTTTGGGACATCGTGTCCAGCTGCCCCGAGCGGTGGAGCTGTCGTTCAAGTGTAAGATGGGGCCCGTCCGGGGAGAGAATGGGGACGGGGAAAGGGAGGCCGCGGGAAGTCACAGAGTCTGAGGTGTTCGGGGGAGACTGACTCTTCTGAAGTGGAGGTGGTAGAAGGAGAGCAGCAGGATTTTTGGATTTTTGTTCCCTCTGTTAGGTATCTGGGTCCGGAGGAGAGTGGGGCGGGGGGGGGCGGGTGGTGGTGGTGGTGGTGGGTGTGAGGCTGAGGCGGGGCTGGTGTTTCCTTTCCGAGTCAGGTGGAAGAGCTCCTCCAGTGGAGGTTTTTAGACAAGGGGTCTGGTCTGGCAGGATGGGAGGTTGCGGGTTGAGCCACAGGGGAATCTGTCGTAGCTCAGACTCGGGCCTTTGAAGAAATAGACAGAGAGAGGAGTTTTGCTCTGTCTGTCACCGCAGCCGGCACCTCAGGAGCAACAACAGGAGGCTTCCCGAATGAGTGAAGGGGCAGGAGCCAGCGTGCCCCGTGCCTCTCTCAGCCCTGCGCCGGCAGGGAAGGAAGCAGGCAGGCAGGCCTCAGGGCTACTCCCGTCCTACTGCCCGGTGGTCCCTGTCCCGGCCCCGCCCCCACTCTCCCCCTGACCCTCACCGCTCCCCAGCCCTCTTCTCAGCCAGAGAGGCGATGGGGGGGGGGGCGGTGCGGTCCCAGAACAAGTTTCCTCTCATCCGCCATCATCTTGCCACCCTGACGACTTGGCCTGAGATCCGGCCTAGGCTGTACCCTGAGATCCGGCCTAGGCTGTACCCGTGTGTGGTTTTCCTGTGGACAAGGGGGCCGGTTCACCATTTCGGAAGAAACCCCTAGCCTTCCACTGCCGAGTCGCCAGCCTGGGAGGGGGGAGGGGGGAGGGGGGAGGGGAGGTCAGGCCCATTCATTCCGATGGGCCTGGCGTCAGGGCTTCATTCAAGTGCAGGAAGCTCTCTCCCATGGCCTCGGGCTTTTTTCCATTGAACGGCTTTCTTCAATTCCCCCACCCTTAGGCCGCAGTCCACCAAGGGCCGGGAGGCAGGGAGGGAAGATGTTGGGGCAGGGTGGCTGTCTGAGAAACTCGCCTCATCTGGGGCAGAAAGAGTGCCCCCCTCCTTTCTCTAACCCTACTAGACTGCTTGAGGATCACGGACGGTTTGGCTCATCGATGAGCCCTGCGTTATGGGCCCGGCAAGCAAACTCCTAACGGGCAACCCGCCGCTCTAGGCGTGTGTGGGTTTTTTGATCTTTCACCTTCAAGTTCGCACGACATCGGTCCGTGTCCCCCGCCCCGGCTTCCCATGGGAAATCCTCCGTCTCTTTCCACAGACTCACTGGCGACTTCACACAGTGCCTGCCTCCTCCTCCTTAGGAAGGAAGGAAGGAAGGAAGGAAGGAAGGAAGGAAGGAAGGAAGGAAGGGAGGGGCTGACCCCGTGGCCGAGCGGTTGAGTTTGCACGCTCCGCTTCAGCGGCCCGGGGCTTGGAAGGTTCGGATCCTGGGCTCGGACACGGCACCGCTCATCAAACCACGCTGAGGTGGCGTCCCACACGGCAGAACCAGAGGGACCCTCAAAGAGAATATAGAACTAGGTACTGGGGTGCTCTGGGGAGAAGAAGAAGAAGGAGGAGGAATAAAAAGAAAAGAAAAGATTGGCAATGAGCTCGGGTGCCAGTCTTTAAAAAAAAAAAAAAAAAAGAGGAAGAAAGATGGACAAACAGGAACGAATCCCACTGACGGCACCTCCAAATGGTGGGGGGCAGGGGGGTGGGGGGGGTGGGGAGTGGCATCATCGGGCCAAGGGTGACTCTAAGCGTGATCCCGCGGTTGTGTTATTTGACATTTTATCGAATCGATTTATTATTTTATTTTTGAGGAAGATGAGCCCTGAGCGAACATCTGCCACCAATCCTCCTCTGTCGGCCGAGGAAGACTGGCCCTGAGCTGACATCCGTGCCCATCCCCCTCTACTTTCCAGGTGGGACGCCTGCCACAGCGTGGCTCGCCAAGCGGTGCCGGGTCCTGCGCCCGGGATCCGGACCGGCGAACCCGGGGCCGGCGGAGCAGAACGTGCGAACTTCACCGCCGCGCCACCGGGCCGGCCCCCGGAGTTGTTTTGAAAATCCAGTAAGGGGCTGGCCCCGTGGCCGAGTGGTTAAGTTCGCGCGCTCCGCTGCAGGCAGCCCAGTGTTTCATCGGTTCGTTCGGATCCCGGGCGCGGACACGGCACTGCTCATCAAACCACGCTGAGGCGGCGTCCCACATACCACCGCTAGAAGGACCCACCGCGAAGAACACACAACTACGTACCGGGGGGCTTTGGGGAGAAAAAGGAAAGACAAAAAATAAAATCTTCCAAACTCCAATAAAACTTTGAGTGAAGACGACGAGGAGGATGCGAAACGTATCTCACGCCTCCGAGCCGAGCCGTCCGTTTAGGTTTAGGAAGGGGGACGAGGACCCTTTGTAAGCGACATCCCTTTTTAAGCACCATTCTAAACCACAGAACAGAACTCCCTCTCCTCGACCCGGAGCGAGGAGGTTCCTGGGTGTGTCAGAGAGGGTCACGTCCTCTGCAGCACGAACGAACCGCCAGGGTTCGGCCACGGGAAAGAATTTCTTCCTCTCCAGGGGGACTAAAAGTCACCGACGGCAGCGGGCGTAGGTGCTATCCTTCCCGTCCAGGAAAGGCAGGGAGAACTTCAGCCGTGAAGAGAAGGAGGTCTTCCTCACTCCCCGTTTTGGGAGGGCCCCTTTGGCAGGGGAGTTTTGTCTCCTGATTTCAAGTCAGGAAGAAAAGGGAGAGAGAGAGAGAGAGAGAGAGAGAGAGAGAGAGAGTGTGTGTCCTTCTCGTGCCAGGTCGGTCTGAGGGGGACCTCCTCTGGTTTCCTCCCTTCCCAGGGAACGCCGTTCGCTCCTTCTTCTAGAAAAAGCTCCCAAAGCACCACCGCCCAGGATGGTCGACCTACGCCCATCGTCCCTCCTTTCCCAATCATTTCTACCGCGACAGAGGGACAGAGGCCCCTGCCCCATCCCCATCCCCACCCCCACCCCCATCGCCTGCCTCCTTGATGGCCAAAGGAGCTGCCTCTGAGAATGGAACGGGGCTTGGAAACCTTCTAGAGGGGTGACTCTCACCTGCCTGCCTGCTGGGAAAAGCACCACGCTGTCCATCGGACTGCTCTTTTGGGCAAACGTAGGCGTGCCACATAGCGATCGACAGCTATGGCGGGGGGGGGGGCGGGGTGGCGTGGTGGTGCCCAGGATCCACGACACGTGACGGCTGCGGAGCACGACAGCCCTAAGACCTTGAGGGAGACGGGGTGGCGCGTGAATCCTTTCGGAACGAGAACGACAGGAAACGCTGACGGGGACGTGTTCTCCTCTCGAGAACACACCAACGCCTCGCACGGTGTCTGACCCGGGGTGCCTCTGACTTTTGTCATCAGAGACGATCCTCTCGACCGCCCCTCACGCTTTGGGGAAAAGGGGAGAGGGACTCGGTAGCATGGGAAAAGCCATCCATCCGCCCTTCCTTTCCGTCTTCACGGCTCCTTCTCGTGGAAAACGAGGAAGCCGTCCGGAGGAACGGAACACTGACCCGGGCCAAAGCGTGGCCCAGCCTGAGCCTCCAAAACCTTCTGCTAAGTGAGAGGTGCCAGACATCCAAGGCGACCTACGTTGCGATTCCACACAGAGGAGAGAGCTAGAACGGTCCAACCCTAGAGGGCGACAGCAGATGGCGGCGGCGGCGGCGGCGGCAGCGGTGGTGGTGATCGTGGTGGGGCAGATCCGGGAGTGGGGCCGTTTTTTCTTTCGGGGGGAGGGGATGGAAACGGAAACCTTCTGGAAATAGATAGCCATGACGGATGCGCCACCTTGGGGAGAGAGACTCCCGAAGGCCACTGGCTTGTGCCCCGTGGAAAGGATGGATTCGGTGGGATGGGAATTCTACCTCCGTGTAGAGCGTGTGGTAAACCACGAGGTAGGTGGGTGGGTGGGTGGGTGGGTGGCCTCCCTGCCTCGCCTCCACCTAGACGTCCACACACAGAGACCGACGAGGGAGGGAGGGAGGGAGGGAGGGAGGGAGGGAGGGAGGGAGGGAGGGAGAGAGACAAGACGGACAGAGGCCGAGGCCGAGGCCGAGGCAGTGAGCGAGTAAGTGATCGACCCTGGCCATAGGGATTCCTCAGAGGGCGTCTCTTGGCTCCCCAAACGAAGAATGTGTGTGGAGATCGAGAAAGATCACCGACCTAGGAGAACCAGCAAGACTTCCTCACCCGCCAGAGAGCCGCTGGGCCCCTGCCGTCCCTGCCACCGCCACCCCTACCCCTCGCCTTTGGCAGCGACGCCAACGAAAGGCAGGCAGACGAGTGGGAGAGTCGTGTGGTGGTGTCCCCCAAGGAAGGTGGGTCCATGCCGACGAGCGGTCGTCGGCGTGTGGAAAAGCCAGAGGCGGGCTGACTAGAAGGAGGGCGTCCTGGAGGAAGGGACCAGGGTGTGAGGGAGAGAGGCCTGTTCCTCTTCCCCTGTCGGCCCCAAGTCAGGGGCCCAAAGGAGGAAAGCTGTCCGTTCCTTTCCGACTCGGACGGTTCGGGCGGAACCGACCGATCCCCGCGGCAGCGCAGTCGGGGCTTTCTGGACCAGAACCCCTCTCTCTGTCGCCTTTCGACCACACGCACGCTTTAGAGGCCAAGGGAAAATGGATCGGGTCTCTCTGTCTCTCTCCCTAGAAAACAAGGGGCCGGGGGCCGAGCCCGTGGACGAGCGGTCAAGTATGCGCCCCCCACCCCGGCCCCCGGCTTCGACGGCCCAGGTTTTCACCGGTTCGGATCCTGGGCGCAGCCCCAGACCCAGCATCGCCCTTCAAGCCACGCCGAGGCGGCGTCCCACATAGCAGAAACGCGAAAGACCTACCACTGGAACCTACAACTATGGACGGGACGGGACGGGGCGGGGCGGGGCGGGGCGGGGCGGGGGTGGGGGGGGCGGCTTTGGGGAGCAGGAAGAAAGAAAAAATAAAAGAAACACAAGGACGGTCATCGCGATAGTTCTTTCCACTTCCATCCATATGTTAACAGGACCCAAGTTTCCCGACCTCCATTTGGATGTATGTTAACTAAATGGAGAAGCTATTCAAAGGACTCCTCTAAAGAAGTCCACGTTCTTCTTTCTAAATGATAATGAAAATCATTGTCACCACCGCTCTTCCGACCCTCCATGTCCAGACGGCCTCCCGCCCCTCCCCTATCCCCAACTCCCACCCCGCCCCGCGCCGACCCCCGACCCCGGCATTCTCCACGCCCACCTTTCCCTCTCCACTCCTACCCCCCCGTCCCCCGCCGCCCGGGACACCGCACCCCGCGCCCCCCCCCCCCAATCCAGGCCGGGCCACCTGGTCGACCTCCTCGAACACTATATAAGAGGATGCCGGGCAGCAGGTGGCGCCCGACAAGCGGCCTCCTCACAGGCCGGACGGATCAGCCTCGCGGGGGCGGGCGATGGGGAGGCGTTCGTCCAGGTCAGGTCAGGTCGGGGGAGGGAGGATGCCGCGCCGGCCGGCCTGGTGCGTGGCCTGGTCCCGATCCACCCCGCGTCTCGTTTCTCGGGCCGGGACGAGTACAGCCGGGGAGGCCGACTCGGTCACGGAAAGCGGCCTTGGGGAGGTTTTGGCGAACGTCCCTGTCCCAGGGCCGTCTGCCGACTAGGGGACGGAGTCCTCCTCCATGCTCCTTCTCGCCCCCAGTCGGGCGGGTTGTGGGTCGCGCGGTCGACTTGTCCATTTCCCCGGAGGCATCCTGCCTGCCGGGGCTCCCTCCCTCGGGCCGGTGCGAGCGGTCTTCGGGCGGCCCGGGAATTTGGGCCGCAGCGAACGAACGAACGAAGCCCGTCCCTCCTGCGTCGGCACCGATGAGACACAGCCCTGGTGGATGGAGCCGCTTTCCTCGGGTTTCCTTTTGCTTTCGGCCGCTGCTGCCACCAAACCTCCCTAAACGATAGGAATGAAAACGGGAACCGTTGGCATAATAAAAGCGTTTTGGTTGGCGTGTTTCTTGGCTTTTGGGGACTCGAGAGGTATGATGGATGATCTCCGATTGACGTTTGGAAGGTCTATTTCATCCCAGTCGCACGAACCCCGAAAACGTGGCGGCTGGACGAGGGAGGGAGGGAGGGAGGGAGGGAGGGAGGGAGGGAGGCCAACCACGGGATTTCCGCACGACCAGCTGATGGACACGAGCGCCCCGTGAGCCGGGCGGAGGGCAGCCGCCCGGGTCTCGCAGCTACGTGCCCGCGGAACCCTCGGGACTGCGAGAAGCCGGAGCGACCCGCAGCCATGTGGCGCTCGGCGCGGACATCTGGTCGACCCGCGCGCCACGGGACCCGGGGCCCGAGTCCGGGCCGGGCCGCCGGTCGACCCGGCAGGGCGGCTGCCCCGGGGGCCTCGCGGCTGCTCGTCCGCAGCCTCCAGGGAGCCCTCGGGGCTCCGAGAAGGCCGAGCGCCCCGCGGCCCCACGGCCCCGCGGCGCTCGGTGCGGACATCTGGTCGACCCGCTCCC
>NW_027225531.1:515000-517500 GCF_041296235.1 Equus asinus
CGACGTCCGCCCGGCCTTCCGCCCCGCCCCGCCCCCCCGCCACGAACGACCACCGAAGGAGGGCGGGCGGGCGGGCGAGCGGGCGGGCGGAGAGACGCGGGCGGGCGGACGGGGGCACGAGCCGGCGGCACGGGCGAGGGGCCCCGCCGGGGAGGAGGGGGGCGGAGCGGGACGCCGCCACGCGCACGGCGGACGCGTCGCGGCGACGCGGGGGAGGAGAGGGCGGAGGGGCGGCGGCGGGCGCGGCGGGGCCGGCGGTCGCCCCCGACCGCCGACCTTACCCGCGCGCGTCCCACCGCCTCCCGACACCCGCCCCTCCGCCGCGAGCCGCCACGGCCCGTCGGGCGGCGGACGCGGCGCCCGCCCGCCCGCCCGGGGCTCGGGGCACACGGCGCGGCGCGGCCGCGACCCAGGGGAGGGCGCGCGGCGGCGGACGACGCCGCGGCGTCCCGCGGGCCACCGCCGGGGCACGCGTCCCCGGGGCGCGGCCCCGCGCACGCGACTCGGCCTCGGCGCGAGCCACCCCGACGGGGCGAGGCCGGGGAGGGGTCACGGTCCGGGACCCGGGCGCGCCGGGGACCGGCGAGGGGCCGGCCGGACGCACCGGGACGGACCGCCGACGGGGGCGAGCGGCGACCGGACAGGCGGCCCGGACGCGGGCCCCCCGAACCCGGCGGCCCCGACCGCGCGCCGCGGGACCCGTCTCGTCCCCGCCCCGGCCACCCCGAGGCCGCGTGCGGCGCGAGGGAGCCCCCGAAGGCACCGTGGCGGCCACGGGCACCTCGGCGCGAGCTCTCGCGTCTGTCTCTCCCTCGACTCGCGGGCGGCGGCCCCCACCCCGGGACCCCGCGCGGCGCCGCCGCCGCCGACCCCCACGCGCCTCCGACGACCGGGCGCCGGGGCGCGTGGGAGGAGGGGCGGGCGCGCGGGGCGGAGGAGGGGCACCGCGTCTGCACTTAGGGGGACGGAGGGCCCGGGGCGGGCCCTGCGAGAGACCCCCAGCCGCGCACCCCGGGGCAGGCGACACCCACCCCGGGGGCGATTGATCGTCAAGCGACGCTCAGACAGGCGTAGCCCCGGGAGGAACCCGGGGCCGCAAGTGCGTTCGAAGTGTCGATGATCAATGTGTCCTGCAATTCACATTAATTCTCGCAGCTAGCTGCGTTCTTCATCGACGCACGAGCCGAGTGATCCACCGCTAAGAGTCGTACGAGTTTGAACGGCGGGGTCCCCCCGCAGGGCGGGGGAAGAGCCCGCCCCTGGCACGGCACATCCCCGGAGGGTGCCTCCGGCCGGCCAGAAAGGCACAACGAGACCAGACTCCGTGAGGCCGGAAGGTTGGACGACGGGGCGTCCGGCACGGGCCCCGCGGGGCCGTGCTCGGACACCCCACAGGCGCCCGGGGGCTCCCGCCTCGCCCGAGGACGCGGGGGCGCGCACACGCCCGCGCGCGCACGCGACGACACGACGGCCGCCGGGGACGCCCCCTCCCGACGGCCGCCGCGACGGCGGCGCGGCGCGGCACGGCGCGGCGCCCCGGCCCGGCGAGGCGGAGTCTGCGGGAGAAGGGCCAGGCCTCCCGACTCCCCGCGGGCCCGACCGCCCCGACCCAAGGCGGACGGGCGAGGCCCCCCAGGGGTCTTTAAACCTCCGCGCCGGGACGCGCTAGGTACCTGGATGGGGGGAAGCCAAAGCAACGGACGAGGCGGAGCGGGTAGTGCCGCGCGGCCACCGCCTCGACGCCGCCCGCGCCGCCCGCGGCCACCCGGGGACGGACGCAGGCCTCAGCGCTGCCCGCCCGTGACCGAACCCCACACCGCCGGGCGCCGCCGACCGACGAGCCCACCGCGCCCGCGGCCCCCTCGACGCCGGGCGTGCCCCCCTCGCGTCCGACGCACGCCACCAGACCCGACCCGACTTTCCCCCGGGGACCCTCCCCGCACCCGCGTCCCAGGCCCCTCGCCACGGAGGGCGAGGGGCTGCGGCGGGGAAGCGGGGAGCGAGCGGACAGGGCGGGGGTGGTGGGCGGACGTGGCCGGCCGGACGCGGGCGCCCGGGGCGCCGAGGGCGGGCGGAGACGCGGAGGCACCGTCGGACGGACGACGACGCCGACGGCCGGGGAACGGCCCAGGGCGGGCGACGGGAGGCGGCGGGCGGCGGGCACCCCGCGTGAGCCGAGGCTCCGAGGCCCCCGGGGGACCTGACCCCGGGGACTCCGCGGGGGCTCGCGCCGCCACGCCGCCCTTCCCGAGACGCGCCGAGGGCGCCGCCGCCCGCGAGAGCGGGGGACGGACGGCGCCGGAGACGGAGGCGCGGCGCGACAACGCCGGCCCGCCTCGCGGGAGACCGGAGGGCGCGGGGACGGACGCGCCGGGGGCGGCGGCGCGGAGGACGCGGCGGCCTCGGAACGCCGGGCGGACGGAGGCCGGAAGGGGCTCGTGGGCTCGCCGAGATCGAGCCCACTCCCTCCGGACCACCGCCGACCCGGGACCGAGGCGCG